>NC_090317.1:46684118-46987149 GCF_039906515.1 Pseudorca crassidens | reverse complement strand
AGCTCACATAGATACCGGTGGCAGCCATTTTTGGAGCTCATTGTACCACAAAGCACAGGTACTGGCAAGTGCCACTTTGGAATCCTCCCTGTAGCTTATTAGCACCGACAACCAGCCCCACACTGTTACTGGGATGCCTCAAGCCAAGCGATTAGCCTGGGAATGAAACAGCCCCACCCAACAGCAGGACAGCTGCCTTGAGATCTCCTGTCCCACCAGCCACCCCATGATACAACCCTGTCCACTAGAGCGCCCAGGACACAGACCTGCACACCAATGTACAGGCACTAGCCCTGGGACTATCTGGGTCCCACAGCCAGGCTTGGAGATCTTTCCCCATCTATAAAATGGCCAATACCAACTCTAGGACCCCGAGGGCCCTGCAGCCAGGGACCCTAGGATCCAGCTCTGTCGACCGATGAGCCAGCGCCAGTACCTCTGCAACAACTAGCCAGATAACACAGTACATGGCTCCACCAATGAGTGGCCAGCTCTCTCCCCACATGACCTCACCCGCCAGTGGATGTGCACCAGCCCCAGGATCCCCTGGACACCTCCTCCACCCAATGGTGGTAGGCTAACAGCACCAGAAACAATGCAGTCCCACAGCCTGCTATACTCTATCTTACTCATCAGCAGGCCAGCACCAACATGAGGACCCCCTGAGCCCCTGAACCACCCACCAGTGGGCCAACACCAACACTGGGACACATTGGGCCATTCAGCCAGCTGACCTTGGATCTGGGCCTGGCCACTAGCAAGCTGACACAAGCTTTTGGACAACATGGACTTTGTAGCCAGTGATGTCAGGTACCAGTCCTGCACACCAGCATGTCAACTCCAGCACTGGGATCCCCAGAGGCCTGCAGCCAGAGACCTTGGGACCAGGTTCAAACCACCAGTGAACTGGCACTAGCCATGGGACACCCTGGGGCTCCACAGCCAGCTGCCTTGTGACCTGGTTCCACTTACCAGTGGCTAGCAGGCCCCACAAGGCAGAGTCTAGCAATCAACTGGACCAGGGATCAGCAACTCCTACCAGATTGCTCACAGTAGTCAGCCCACCATATCAGAAAGACACATGCAGCCCATATAAGGGGTACCCCTAGAGCATATACCTCTGGTTATCAGAGAGGGGTATGCGGCTAGGACCCACAGGAATCTCCTACAAAATGTCACTTCTCCAAGGTTGGGAAATGTAACTGAATATATAAAAATAAAAACAAAAAATTAGGAAAAATGAGGAAACAGAGGAATACATTCCAAATGAAGTAAGAAGATAAAACTCCAGTGGAAGAACTAAGTGAAGTGAAGGTAAGAAATCTACCAGATAAAGATTTCAAGGTACTTATCTAAAAATACTCAAAGAACTTGGGAAAAAATATATTAACAGAGTGAGAAGAAAGAAGTTTATTAGAGTTAGAAAATATGAAGAACAAAACAGAGATGAAGAATACAGTAGCTGAAATGAAAAATACACTAGAAGGAAACAACTGTAGACTATGTAATAAAGAGGAATAAAACAGTGAACTAAAGACAGAGTACTGGAAACCATCGAAGTTGAAAAGAAAAAAGAAAAAGAGAATTTTTAAAATGAGGACAGTTCAAGAGACCTCTGGGACAACATCAAGCACACTAACCTTCTCATTATGGAGTCCCAGAAGGAGAAGAGAGTGAGAAAGGGGCAAAATACATATTTGAAGACATAAAAGCTGAAAAGTTCCCTAACTTGGGAAATGAAACAGACATCCAAGTCCAGAGAGTCTCAAATAGGATCAACCCAAAAAGGACCACACCAAGACATACTGTATGTAAAAAAATGGCAAAACTGAAAGATAAAGAAAGAAGGGTGAGCTTCAAGATGGTGGAAGAGTAAGATGTGGAGATCACCTTCCTCCCACAAATACATCAGAAATACATCTACATGTGGAACAACGCCTACAGAACACTTACTGAATGTTGGCAGAAGACCTCAGACCTCCCAAAAGGCAAGAAACTCCCCCACGTACATGGATAGGGGAAAAGGAAAAAGAAAAACAACAGAGACAAAAGAATAGGGATGGGACCTGCACTAGTGGGAGGGAGCTGTGAAGGAGGAAAGGTTTCCACACACTAGGAAGACCCTTCTCGGGAGAAGACTGGGGGTGGGTGGGAGGGAGCTTCAGAGCCACGGAAGAAAGTGCAGCAACAGGGGTGCGGGGAGCAAAACGGAGAGATTCCTACACAGAGGATCTGTGCCGACCAGCACTCTGAAGGCCGAGAGGCTTGTCTGCTCACACGCCAGGATGGGTGGGGGCTGGGAGCTGAGGCTCGGGCTTTGGAGGTCAGACCCAAGGGAGAGGACTGGGGTCGGCTGCGTGAACACAGCCCGAAGGGGGCTAGTGCACCACGGCTACTCCAGGAAAAACTCTGGAGCTGCTGAAGAGGCAAGAGACAACGATTTTGGGATGCACGAGGAGAGGGGATTCAGAGCTCCACCTAAAGGAGCTCCAGAGACAGGCGAGAGCCACGGCTATCAGCAGGGAACCTACTTCAACATAATAAAGGCCATATAGGACAACCTCACAGCAAACAACATTCTCAATGTTGAAAAACTGAAAGCATTTTGCCTAAGATGAGGAACAAGACAAGGATGTCCGATCTCACCACTACTCTTCTACATAACTTTGGAACTCCTAGCCATGGCAATCAGAGAAGAAAAAGGAATAAAAGGAATACAATTTGGAAAAGAAGAAGTAAAACTGTCACTGTTTGCAGATGACATGATACTATATAGAGAGAATCCTAAAGATGCTGCCAGAAAACTACTAGAGCTAATCAATGAATTTGGTAAAGTAGCAGGATACAAAATTAATGCACAGAAATCTCTGGCATTCCTATATACTAATGATGAAAAATCTGAAAGTGAAATTAAGAAAACACTCCCATGTACCATGGCAACAAAAAGAATAAAATATCTAGGAATAAACCTACCTAAGGAGAAAAAAGACCTGTATGCAGAAAATTATAAGACACTGATGAAACAAATTAAAGATGAGACAAATAGATCGAGAGATGTACCATGTTCTTGGATTGGAAGAATCAACATTGTGAAACTGACTCTACTACCCAAAGCAATCTACAGATTCAATGCAATCCCTTTCAAACTACCACTGGCATTTTTCACAGAACTAGAACAAAAACTTTCACAATTATTATGGAAACACAAAAGACCCCAAATAGCCAAAGC
Organism: Pseudorca crassidens; assembly: GCF_039906515.1. Taxonomy (NCBI): domain Eukaryota; kingdom Metazoa; phylum Chordata; class Mammalia; order Artiodactyla; family Delphinidae; genus Pseudorca; species Pseudorca crassidens. The sequence goes on along the minus strand of NC_090317.1, from coordinate 46,983,920 downwards.
AATATTGAGAAAGAATGGAGCTGGAGGAATCAGGCTCCCTGGCTTCAGACTATACTACAAAGCTACAGTAATCAAAACAGTATGCTGCTGACACAAAAAAAGAAATATTGATCAGTGGAACAGGATAGAAAGCCCAGAGATAAACCCATGCACATATGGTCACCTTATCTTTGAAAAAGGAGGCAAGAATATATAGCGGAGAAAATACAGCCTCTTCAATAAATGGTGCTGGGAAAACTGGACAGCTACATGTAAAAGAATGAAATTAGAACACTCCCTAACACCATACACAAAAATAAACTCAAAATGGATTAAAGACCTAAATGTAAGGCCAGACACTATCAAACTTTTAGAGGAAAACATAGACAAAACACCCTATGACGTAAATCACTTCAAGATCCTTTTTGACCCACCTCCTAGAGAAATGGAAATAAAAACCAAAATAAATAAATGAAACCTAATGAAACTTCAAAACTTTTGCACAGCAAAGGAAACATAAACTAGACCAAAAGACAACCCTCAGAATGGGAGAAAATATTTGCAAATGAAGCAACTGACAAAGGATTAATCTCCAAAATGTACAAGCAGCTCATGCAGCTTAATATCAGAAAAATAAATAACCCAATCCAAAAATGGGCAGAAGACCTAAATAGACATTTCTCCAAAGAAGGTATACAGATTGCCAACAAATGCATGAAAGAATGCTCAACATCATTAATCATTAGAGAAATGCAAATCAAAACTACAATGAGATATCATCTCACACCAGTCAGAATGGCCATCATCAAAAAATCTACAAACAATAAATGCTGGAGAGGCTGTGGAAAAAAGGGAACCCTCTTGCACTGTTGGTGGGAATGTAAATTGATACAGCCACTATGGAGAACAGTATTGATGTTCCTTAAAAAGCTAAAAATTGAACTATCATTCGACCTAGCAATCCCCCTACTGAGCATATACCCTGAGAAAACCTTAATTCAAAAAGAGTCATGTACCACAATGTTCATTGCATCACTATTTACAATAGCCAGGACATGGAAGTAACCAAAGTGTCCATCAACCAATGAATGGATAAAGAAGGTATGGCACATATATACAATGGTATATTACTCAGCCATCAAAAGACATGAAATTGAGTCATTTGTAGTGAGGTGGATGGACCTAGAGATTGTCAAACAAAGTGAAGTAAGTCAGAAAGAGAAAAACAAATACTGTATGCTAACACATATATATGGAATCTAAAAAAAAATTAAAAGAAAAAAAATGGTCTTGAAGAACCTAGGGGCAAGATGGGAATAAAGGCACAGACCTACTAGAGAATGGACTTGAGGATACGGGGAGGGCTAAGGGTAAGCTGGGACAAAATGAGAGTGTGGCATGTCCATATATACACTACCAAACATAAAATAGGTAGCTAGTGGGAAGTAGCCTCATAGTACAGGGAAATCAGCTCCGTGCTTTGTGAACACCTAGAGGGGTGGGATAGGAGGGTGGGAGGGAGGAATACGCAAGGGGGAAGAGATATGGGTATATATGTTTATGTATAACTGATTCACTTTGTTATAAAACAGAAACTAACACACCACTGTAAAGCAGTTATACTCCAATAAAGATGTTATAAAAAAAAGATAAAGAGAGAATATTAAAAGCATCAAGAGAAAAGCAACAATGGAAAACAGTATGGAGGTTACTCAAAATGTTAAAAATTACACTACCATATGATCCAGGAGTTCCACCCTTAAGTATTTATCTGAAGAAAATAAAAACACTAATTAGAAAAGATATATGCACCTCTATGTTCACTGCAGCATTATTTACAATAACCAAGATGTGGAAGTCTCCTAAGTGCTCATCAGTAGATGATTGAATAAGGAAGTTGTAGTGTATATACAATGGAATATTACTCAGCCATAAAAAGAATGAAATTTTGCCATTTGCAAAACCATGTATAGACTTAGAGAGTATTATGCTAAGTGAAATAATTCAGACAGAGAAAGACAAATACTGTATGATATCACTTATATGTGGAATCTAATAAAATAAACAAATATAAAAAAATAGAAACAGAAGTTTAGATACAGAGAAGAAATAGGTGTTTGCCAGAGTGGAGTGTCATTGTGTGGGGGGAAGCAATAGGTGAAGCATATGAAGAGTTATATTCTTTCAGTTGCAAAAGAAATGAGCCATGTTTATGAAATGCTGTTTGGGAAATATAGTCAATAAATATGTCATATTTTTGTATGGTGTCATATGTTATATCATAACTAGACATTGTGGTGATCATTTTGAAATGTATAGAAATATCAAACCAGTATGTTGTGTAACAGGAACTAATGTAGTTTTGTAGGTCAATAACATTCCAAAAACAGACTCATGGAAAAAGAGATCTGACTTGTGGTTACCAGGGGCAGGGTATAGGAGGAGGGGGCATTGGATAAAGACATTCAAAACGTATAAGCTTCCAGTAATTTGATAAATGTAATCTACAACATGATATATATAATTAACACCACTTCATGTTATATAGGAAAGTTGTTAAGTGAAGAAACCTAAGAGTTCTCATTACAAGGAAAAATACTTTTTTCTGTTTCTTTAATGTTGTACCTACATGAGATGATGGATATTCACAAAATTTATTGTGATAACCATTTCATCATGTATGTAACTCAATGATTGTGCTGTACACCTGAAGCTTATACAGTGCTGTATGTCAATTTTATGTCAATAAAACTAGAAAAAAAAAACACTTTTTTTAAAGATCTTGAGTTAAGCAACCCACATGCCCATCAACAAATGAATGGATAAACAAATTATGGTATATACATGCAACAGAATATTATTTAGCCTTGAAAAGGAAGGAAATCCTGTCACATATATTGACTTTGAAAAGAAAATTCTGTGTTATTCCACTTATATGAAGTATCTGAAGTAATCAAATTCATAGAAAAAAATAGAATGGTGGTTACCAGGGGCTAGGTGGAGTGGGATATAGGAAGTTGTTAACTGGATTTAGAGTTTCAGTTTTGTAAGATGAAAAGATTCTAGAGATCTTTTGCACTAAAATGTTAATATACTAAATACTGCTGAGTTGTACATTTAAAAAGGATTAAGATAGTTCACTTTATAATTTTTTTCATAATTAAAATTAAAATATACATGAAATTAAATTTATGTTCGTCACTCCAAAGTTACTTTTTCTTTAGTCTTCTCCATCTCTCCAGCATGACCCATCTGAACAAACCATACACTTGTGAGTCAAATGATAAATATCTCCCCTTTACTTCCCACAACCAATCCATCATCAATTCCTGCTAACTCTACCTCTAAAATATTTCTTGAATATGTCCATGTGTTTTTAATTCCACTGCCCCAAACTTGATGTAAGCCATTATTAATTCTTATGTAGACTCCCAATCTGTTTCCTAACACTCAGTTTTGCTGTACTCCAACACAGTGTTCTTACAGCATATGATATTTTTTAAATAGCAGTAATTTGGAATACATCATGTCACTCATTAAAATTCTTCTATGGCTTCTCATTACTCTTGGGATAATATTCATAATTCTTAACATGGTCTTCAGGGCTGTACATCAGCTTCATATCATGTCATTCTCACTCTTAATCTTGACATTCCTGCCAGATTGGTCTCCTTTCATTTCCTCCAAAAGTCATTTTTTTTCTCTCTTCAAGGATTTCATGCATGGTGTTTCCTCTGCATTACTCTCTTCTAGTAAAATGTCATATTCATCTTTAGGTCATACCTAAAATGTGACTTCCTCAGAATATCTTTGTTTAACCACTAAGCAATTGCTTAAAAACATGCATAAAAAAGTTCATGTATCGTAAGTGTAGAGCTCAATGAATTTTTAGATCCTTGAAAACAGCCATATTACTAACATCTATATCAAGAAACAGAAGGTCCCTTATGCTCATTTCTGGTCATAAACCCTATCTTACGCAGTATAAATCAGTTTTTCCTGTATTTGAATTGTATATAAATGGAATGATAAAAATATATACCCTCCTGTGGATAGCTTATGCTTAATATTTTGTTCAAAAATTTCATGCATATTGTTATTCTTGTTATTGTCTATTTTAATTGCTGCATTGTATCTCATTGTTTGGATAAACCCAAATGTATTAATCTATTCTACTCTAGATGGACGTTCCAGTTGTTTCCAGGTTTACCTATCATGAATAATGCTACTATGCACATTTATAGCATTGTTGTGTGTGTGTGTGTGAACAAATGTACAAATTTCTGTTGGATATTTGTTGAGGAGTGAAATTCCTATTTCATAGTATATGACCTCGTTCATCTTTAGTAATAGTGCCAAATAGTTTTCTTAAACCGTTATACCAATTTACACTCCCAGAATTATTAATGAGTATTACAATTTCTCCAGATCCACACTAACAATTGGTATTTACTGTCTTTTTCATTTTAGCAATTCTGGTGCATATGTTGTTAAAGTTTGCATTCTTAATTTTTGAAGAATCTCCAATACTGAATAAAGAATATATGATATATATATATATATATATATATATATATATATATATATATATATATATATATTCAATGGAATACTACTCAGTCCTTAAAAAAATGAACCTTGCCATTTGTGACAATGTGGATGAAATTTCAGGGTATTATGCTAAGTGAAATAAGTCAGAGGGAAAAAGACACAAAACATATCATTTCACTCATCTGTGGAATATAAAAACATAAAAATAAATGAACAAAGCAAACAAAACAGAAACAAACACATAGATACAGAGAACAGAGTAGTGGTTACAAGAGAAGAAAAGGGGTAGGTAAAGGGGGTCAACTTTATGCTGATTAATGGAAAACCTTTAGTAATGAGCATGCTGTAGTGTATACAGAAGTCAAAGTATAATATTTTATACATAAAACTTATATAATGTTATAAACCAATGCCACATCAATAAGAAAACTAGTGTTTTCCTGTTGACTAGTGAAATTGAGCACAGTTTTATATGTGTATTGGTTATTAGGATGAACGTTTTCTGAAGGATTTGTTAAGGTTTTTTGCCCATATTTCTAAGGGATTTTCTGCTTTTTTCTTTCTTTTTGAAATGTTCTTTTTCTTATAGAATTCAAAGAGTTTTTTAAAATATATTTTGGATATAAGTTTTCTATTGAGTATAGGTATAAAACTACCTTCTCACACTATACAATTTCCATTTTCACTATATGCACAGTGTTTTTTGATAAAGGAAAATTATTTTTTAAAATTTATTTTATTGAAGTATAGTTGATTTACAGTGTTGTGTTAATTTCTGTTGTGCAGCAAAGTAATTCAGTTATACATATATATAATAGTTTGCATCTGCTAATCCTAAACTCCCAACCCATTCTTCTCCCACCCCCTTCTCCCCCTTCGCAACCACAAGTATGTTGTCTACACCTATGAGTCTGTTTCTGTTTCATAGATAAGTTCATTTATGTCATATTTTAGATTCCACATATAAGTGATATCATATGGTGTTTGTCTTTGTCTGACTTACTTCACTTAATACGATCATTTCTAGGTCTATCCATGTGGTTGCAAATGGCATTATTTCATTCAATTTTATAGCTGAGTAGTATTCCTTTATATATATATATATATATATATCACATCTTCTTTATTCATCTGTCAATGGGCATTTATATTATTTCCATGTTTTGGCTATTGTAAATAGTGCTGCTATGAATATAGGGGTGCATATATCTTTTCAAATTATAGTTTTGTCCAGATATATGCTCAGGAGTGGTATTTCTGGATCATAGAGTAACTCTAATTTTAGTTTTTTGAGGAGCCTCCATATTCTTTTCCATAGTGGCTGCACCAATTTACATGCTCATCAACAGTGTAGGAGGGTTCCCTTTTCTCCCCACCCTCTCCAGCATTTATTAACTGTAGACTTTTTAATGGTGGCCATTCTGACCAATGTGAGGTGGTATCTCACTGAAGTTTTGGTTTGCATTTCTTTAATAATTAGCGATGCTGAACATCTTTTCATGCACCTATTGACCCTCTATATGTCTCCTTTGGAGAAATGTCTATTTAGGTTTTCTACCCATTTTTCTATTGGGTTGTTTGTTTTGTTTTGTTATTGAGTTGTATGAGCTGTTTGTATATCTTGGTAATTAAGCCCTTGATTTGATTTGTTAATGTATTGCTTAAAATATTTGCATTCATATTCATGAGAGAGAAATTTTCTAGAATCTCTTTTCTTCTCAAATTTTGGGCTCCAAGTTATATTGCCCCATAAATGAAATGAGAAGTAGTCTCTCTTTTTATTTTCCTTTGGAAAAGTTTGAGAAAGATTGGTATAGTTTTTTACTAAAATGTGTACAAAAACTCACCACTTAAGCCAGGTGAGTCTGGTGTGTTTTGTTTGTTTGTTGCTTGCTTTGTTTTTTTGTTTTTGGAGAGAAAGGATCTTATTAGCAGAGTCGTTTCATTTAATAGACATAGATCGAAGTACTCTGATTTTCTATTTCTAATAGTTTAGTATGTTGTCTTTTTAAGGACCTTACTCATGTTATTTAATTTGTCAAAATTATTGATATATTTTTTTCACAATATTGTCTTATCCTTTTCATGTTGTAGGATCTATAGCAATGTGTCCTTTTTCATGCATGAAATTGGTGATTTTTGTTTCCTCTCTTCATTTCTTGACTTATCTTGCCAGAGTCCCAGCAATTTTATAAATATTATAAGGCAACTTTTGCTTTATTCATGCTATATGAGAAAAAAATAACAAACATTATATAATAAATATTTTTCTCTCCCTCATGTACTTGTAGATTGGCTCTATTTCATTCCCTGGGTCAGCTAGGCTTAGTCCAGTCTGCAAGTAGGAATTGCTTTTGGTCCACATTTCTCCTCATTTTTCTTAAACTAGCAAACACTCTGGGCATATTCTACTTGTGTCAGAATACAAAAGTGCAAGTGGGAGAGCAGAGAATTGCTATTTTTTTAAGACTTAGATTTGGAACACTCACAGTGTTGTTTCTACCCACATTCTCTTGGCCGAAGAAAGTAATAAGGCCAAATGCATTCATGTGGCAGGGAAGTAATACTTGCTCACAGTGGAAGGGACTGTAAAATCACAAAGCAATGGATATGAATGCATAATTCTCTTACATGAGAGAGAGGAATTGGCAGCAACAATGTAATTTATCACATTATTCTTATCAAAGAATTAAATTTTGGCTTTGTTTTCTCTGTTGAACATTTGTATTTTGTTTTATGGATTTAAACAAAAAATCTAATTTTTCAGCCTTTTATGTATTCATGATATGAAAATATATGCATGAAAGAACATAAATATCCCTCAAAATGTTTATCTATATTCCATAACTTTGGATATATTGTATCATTATTATTACTCAGTTCAAAATATTTTCTAATTTCTCTTGGAATATATTTAAATTAATTTTTTATACAGCAGGTTCTTATTAGTTATCTATTTTATATGTATTAGTGTATATATGTCATTGAACTTCTTTTTTTTTTTTTTTTTTTTTTTGTTGTGGTATGCGGGCCTCTCACTGTCGTGGCCTCTCCCGTTGCAGAGCACAGGCTCCGGACGCGCAGGCCCAGCGGCCATGGCTCACAGGTCCAGCCGCTCCGCGGCATGTGGGATCCTCCCAGACCGGGGCACGAACCCGTGTCCCCTGCATCGGCAGGCGGACTCTCAACCACTGCGCCACCAGGGAAGCCCTCATTGAACTTCTTAATTGGTCTTTATTTGTTTGATCATTTGGGGTGAGTATATAGCTCAATTTCCAAGCATTTGGTGATTTCCTAATTATGCTTTTCATTATCAGTGTCCAGTCTAATGCTACTGTATCAGAGAACAGTTTTGCATAATTTTAGTTATAAGATGTGCTTTAAAATCCAGCATGTAGGGCTTCCCTGGTGGCGCAGTGGTTGAGAGTCCACCTGCCGATGCAGGGGACGTGGGTTCGTGCCCCGGTCCAGGAGGATCCCACATTCCGTGGAGCGGCTGGGCGCGTGAGCCATGGCCGCTGGGCCTGCCTGTCCGGAGCCTGTGCTCCGCAGCGGGAGAGGCCACGGCAGTGAGAGGCCCGCATACTGCAAAAAAAATAAATAAATAAATCCAGCCTGTAGTTATTGTTTAAATGTTCCATATGGACTTGAAAATATGTATATTCTGAATTTGTTGGGTCCTGTGTTCTGTGTATTTCTTTATTGCAAGTTTATTAATTGTATTGCTCATTTTTTCATCCATGTTTTAAAATATCCAAATATTATTGTGAATTTGTCTATTTCTTCTTTCATAACTATAATTTATGTTTTTCTTTATCTATTTTGAGCTGTTATTGGGTGAAGTTTTTAAATTGGAACACTTCTTTTGAACTAATCATTTTATGATTACCGAATGTCACACCATAACTCCAGTAATGCTTAAGTATATATTGTGTTATATTGAATAAGCATTCTTCTTTTATTAGTATCCTTTTCCACTCTTTTTTACATCTCTGAATCCCTGTATTAAGGGTAAAGGTATGTATCTTTTAGGCAACATAGGTTTTTAAAATTTTCTTTTGTTTTTTTTCAAATTCTTTTTAATTTGTTAATCTTAGATTTTACTTATTTAGTCTATTTATATTTAATAAAATTACTGATATATTTGGATTTATATATAGTATCATGCCATTTATTTTCTATTTACCATGTTTGCTATGGTTTACCAGTCTACTTTATCTTGTCATTTTTTTTTTGCCTTCTTAAAGTTTTATATTTTTCCTTTTATTAACTTTATACCTGTTTATTCAGTTAATATTATTTTAGTAGGTATCCTAGATATTACAATATGTACTCTATATTTATTAGAGTCTAATACAAATTATTACTTTACTATTTTTCTGATAATGTTAGAACCTTACAACACTTTATTTCCTTTTACCACATTCTTGCCTTTTGCATTATTTTTCATAGATTTTAATTCTGCATATATTTAGTGGCTTTAAATATAATACACATAACATATAACTCACAGATTTAAAGTATACAAGTATATTCACAAACTTGTGCAAAGTAAACACAAACTAAATTTAGAACATTATAATTCTCCCTCTCCAAATAAACCTTAGACCCATAGTGGTCACACCTGATTACCTCCCACCCCACTGCCAGACCTAGGCAACCACTAATTTACTCTCTCCCTCGACGTATTTTCCTCTTACAGCATTTTCATATGAATGATACCATGTAATGTGTGGTTTTAATAGCTGGTTTTATTTCCAATCTCTCAATTTTACTCTGTTTATCTATATGCCTATGCTTATACCAGTACCATGCTCTCTTGGATATTGTAGATCTGTAGTAAGTTTTGGAATTTGTGATATCTGAGTCCTACAAATTATTTCTTTCTTAAAATTGTTTTGGCTATTCTGAGTCCCTTGTATTTTCATATGAATTTAGGATCATGTTGTCCACTTCTACAAAAACCTGGCCCAGATTTTGATGGGGATTGTGATGAAAATGTAAATGAATTTGGAGAATATTGCCATTTTAACAATATTAAGTCTTTATATCCATAAACATGGGCTGCCTTTCCATTTCTTTGTCTTCTATATTTTCTTTCAATGATGTTTTATAATTTTCAGCTGTATACTCCTTGTGTTAAATTTCTTCCTATTTATTTTATTTTTAGGTTATTTTAAATAGAATATTTTTGTTTTAATTTCCTTTTTGTATTTTTCATTGACAGTATATAGAAATATAATTGATTTTTATATGTTGATCTTATATTCTGCAACCTTGAAGAACATATTTAATAGTTTTAAAAGATTTATTGTGGATTCATCTATTGTAAGGCCTAAAATTTCAAGTGCTGCCTTTGATATCTTTGAGACTCAGGACCCCAAATATATAACCACAAGTTCTCCTACTATCACCAGATATGCTCCACATCCAGTAGGAAGGGTTCACCACCTGGCTGGTTCTCCTATCAACTGGACCAGATCCACCCCACCCAGTCCTCAACCTAATGTTTTTCACCTCCCTGCCAGCTCATAAAAACATTCAAATAAGCCAATCACTTGCTCCACTGGGAATCAGGGACACCTCACTTTTTGGTTCCTATAAAGCCTGACTTACATAGTTACTGCTGTTTCACTCTGCACCCAAGTATAACATCTGTGTGGCCCTGCATGGTATATGGTGTCCTCCTTGCTCCAGCTGTGAGTATACTGCATTAATGAACTGCTGCCAATTTCATCTGTACAGTGTTTGGTGTCATGTGTTCAGCTGTCTTACACTGTTTAGGGTAGGGGATCCCTCCTTCACTAATGGAGTGAATAAGAGATGGTTATAACAATTTTCTAAGATTTTCTATATACAAGATAATGTCAACTGACAATAGAGTTTTACTTCTATTCTAATCTGGATGCCTTTTGTTTTATTTCCTTGCCTAATTACTCTGCTTGAAACCTCCAATACAAAGTGGAATAGAAGCAATGAGAGTGGATACCTTTGTCTTGTACCTAATCTTAAAGAAAATAATTCAACATTTCGCCATTAAGTATAAAGTTAGTTGTGGGTTTCATAGATACCTTTTATCAGGCTGAGGAAGTCCCCTTGTACTCTTAATTTGTTAAGTGTTTTTATCACGAAATGGGATTGGATTTTGTCAGTGCTTCGTTTTGCATTTACAGTAAGTCCCCTACATACAAATTAGTTCCATTCCGAGAGCGCGTTCATAAGTCCAATTTGTTCGTAACTCCAACAAAATTAGCCTAGGTACCCAACTAACACAATCGGCTATATAGTACTTTACTGTAATAGGTTTAGAAAACTTTTCATACAAATAATACATAAAAACAAACACAAAAAATAAAGAAAACATTTTTAATCTTACATTTCAGTATGTTGAAAAGTATTGTACAGTAGTACAGTATAACAGCTGGCATGCAGGGGCTAGCATTGAGAGAACAGGCAAAAAGAGTTACTGACTGGAGGAGGGAGAGGAAGTAGGAGATGGTAGAACTGAAAAATCATCAGCAATATGAGACGGAGGGGAAGCTGCAATTTCACTGACGCCTGACGTTGATGGCACAGGTTCTGGTTCCTTGCTGGATTCAATTTTATCTACCCTCCTGAAAAAACGATCCAGTGATGTCTGGGTAGTAGTTCCTTTTTCCCATCATAGATGACACGGTAGCACTGGATTGCATTCTGAATGGCTGCTGCAACCTTCATGTACCATTTTACATTCAGGTTCTGTGCCTCAATAACTAACAGTGCCTCCACAAATAAAGAAAATTCCCTTGGCATTTCCTGAATCGTGAATCTCTTCAGTTCTTCAGTTACTTCTTCTTCCTCTTGTCCCTCTTCATTCTTTCTCTGGGCCTCCAATTCCATCAGGTCTTCATTAGTATGTTCCTCGTGTTGCACAGCAAGGAGTTCAATTAAGTCATCCTCTTGCAGATCTACCTCCAGCTTCTCGCTGAGGGTCACTAAGTTGCTGAAGACCTCTTTGGACTCCTCATCCACCTTCTCAAATCCACAAAAATTGTGAACAAACTGCAGGCAAAGTTTCTTCCAAACCTCCTTCGTGGTGATGGCCGTAACCTCATGCCAAGAAAAGTCAATGTTTTTTATGGCCTTGTAGATGTTATAGTCCTTCTAAAATTGTTGCAAGGTTGTTCCTGATTCGTCACTCACCTTTACTGCCTGACAAAAAGTGTGACGTAAATAATATTTCTTGAAAGTCGCTATGTTATAGCGACTATATTATATTCCTTGTCCATAGGTTGGATGAGCGATGTAGTATTCAGTGACAGATGCATTACGTTGACCTTGAGATGAAAGTCGTCCATGAATGGGGGGTGACCCAGAGCATTGTTGAGCAGCAAAAGAATGTTGAACGGAATGTACTTCCCCAAGCAATATGTCTCTACATCCAGGAAAAAGTGATGGAAAAAAACAGTACTGGAAAATGGTCCGTGTAACCCAGGCTTTGGGGTTACTCTTCCACACAACAGGAAGAGAGCCTTTGGCTATGTATTTAAGGGCTCTTGGGTGCTCGAATGATAAACTAAGGGAGGCTTCAGCTTCATATCACCGGAAGCATTGTCACCAAACCACAGAGTTAGCCTATACTTTGCTGCTTTATAGCCTGGTATCAAATTTTCCTCCTTACTGATGTAACTTCGGTCTGGCATCCTCTTCCAGTACAGTCCTGTCTCATCCACATTAAAAACCTGCTCAGGTAAATATGTGCCTTCATCAATAATTTCTCAAAGTGTTTCAGGAAATTCCTAGGCAGCTACCATATCTGCACTCACTATACCGCCACTTACTTTTACCGTGTGAAGGTTGGCTCTAGCCTTGACCCGATGAAACCAGCCATGGCTGGCATTAAAAGATGTGCCCTCTGATTCTTCACTGTGTTTCTCCTTCAAGTCTTCATAAAGGCTTTTAGCTTTCTCTTGAATCAGCATTAAGCTGAGTGGGACTCAGCACTGATGCTGAGCCTGCATCCACACATTGAGAAGTTTCTCCACCTCCTTCAACACTTCTGCATGCTTCTTCGATATTATTGTCAACATCATTGGCACAGCAGACTTCATGTGTTCCATGATCTTGTCCTTGTTCTTTAGCATCGTGCCAATGGTTGAACGATTCACATTATAAGAATGAGGACATCTACCATCTTTTTGCCTCACTCCAGTCTCTCAATTATTTTCACTATTGTTTCCATTGTTATCACTTGGCACTTCATAGCAGTACCAGCTATATCACTGCTGATTTTATGTTTGCTTCCGGATACCCTGGGCTTGAAATAAAGATACTGTACTACTGCACTCTGTACAGAACTGCACAGTAAAGTACACAAAAGCACAACCACTTGTAGAGGATGCACGCCTGTGACAATGTACGCCAGGAATGTGATTTAATTTATGTGATTGGATATGAAAACACATGTTCACATCTTTAAAAGCTTACAACTTGAATGCTTGTATGTAGGGGACTTACTGTATCTAAATAATTGTGCTTTAGTTTTCCTTTTAAGCTATTAATATGATGTATATTATTCATTGATTTTACCTGTTAAATGTTGGGTTCTGGCACAAATCCAGAACCTTTAGTTATGGTTTAGTTATGGTTTATGATCCTTTTTATATGTTGCTAGATTTGGATTGCCAATATTTTGTTGAAGATTTTTGTGCCTATGTTCATAAGAAATACTGTTCCATATTTTATTTTCTTGTCATATCTTTATCTGATTAAGATATCAAAGTAGTATTTGTCTTGTAAAAAGATTTGTGAATGATTTCATGCTCTGTAGTTTTTTGGAAGTATTTGTGAGAAATTGTTGTTAATTATTCTTTAAATATATCTGTAACACTATAAATATTTTAAAAATTCTGTACAACCATCTGAGCCTGCCCTTTTCTTTGTAATTTTAAAATTACTAGATCAAATTTTTATTTGTTATAAATATATTTAGATTTTATTTTTCTTCTTGAATAAGTTTCTATAGTTTGTATATATTAGCAATTTTTTCATTACATCTAAGTCATTCACATAAAGTGTTCCTGGTATTTTTGTATAATCACTTTATTTCTGTAAAGTCAATAGTGATCTCCCGTCTTTCATTCCTGGCCTTAGAAAATTGATTTTTGTCTTCTTTTTCCTTGACCAGTCAAATTTGTTGATCTTTTCAAAGAACCATCTTTTGATTTCAATGATTTTCTGTATTGTTTTCTTTTTCCATTTATTTCTACCCATTCTTATTTCTTTCTTTCTGCTTGTTTTAATTTAGTCTTCTTATTTTAGTCTCTTATGGTGGCAGGTTATGTTATTGGTTTGAGAGATTTTTTTGAGAAAATTCTTTTGTAATATAAGCCTTTGAATCTACACATTTTCCTCTAAATACTGCTTTAGCTTCACCCGTATTTTGGTATGTTGGGTTTTAATTTTTGTTCACCTCAATGATTATTTTCTACTTTCTTTTATTATGTCCTCTTTGACTTATTGGTTGTTTAGGAGAATGCTATGCAATTTTTACATCTTTGTGGATATTCCAAATTTACTTCTGTTATCATTCTTTAATTTTGTTACATCATGTTCGAAGAACATACTTTGTATAATTTCAAACCTTCAAATTTTTGAGGCTTGTTTTATGGTCTACTATGTGGTCTACCTTAGAGAATATTCTATGTGCTCTTGAGAAAAATATCTTTTCTGCCATTGATGGATGGAGTGTTTGTATAGGTGTTTGTTAGGTTTACTAATCTAGTTGGTTTATGCTCTTGTTAATGTTTTAATTCCCCTTGTTGATCTGCATATGTCATTTATCCATTACTTAAAGTGATTTATTGACATCAAAAACTATTATTACTGAATTATTTCTTCTTTCAACTTTGTCACTTATCACTTCATGTATTTTGAGGATTAGGTGCATATATGTTTATAATTGTTATGACTTCCTGGTGGATTGATACTCTTATCAATACAAAACATTATTTCTTGTCTCCAGTAAAAATTTTGTCTTAAAGCCTATTTCATTTTATATTAATATAGCCACTCCAATTTTCTTTTGGTTGCTGTTGCATCAGTATTTTCTTCTTCCTTCTACTTTTAACCTATCTGTATCTTTAAAGCTAAAGTGTGTCTCCTGTACCAGTATATAGTTGAATTTTAATTTTTTAATTCAGTCAGATCTCTGCATTTTGATTGGATTGTTTAAAACACATTTAACGATATTATTGATATAGTTGGATAAACATCTGCCAATTTATTTTTCCTTACTATATGTTTCATGGGTTTTTCTCCTCTTTTCCTTATTTACAGACTTATTTTGCAACAAGTGAATATGCTTTATTGTGATACTTTAATTTGTTTAATTTTTTATAAGCCATAGTTGGGAGATTGTTTTTTAGTGGTTGCTCTAGGATTTACAATATACATCTTAAATTATCAAAATATATTTCCAATTTATACTGATATTCCATTGAAATATAAGTCTTTACTCTTAGTTACTCTATTCTCTCCCCAACTCTTGATTTATGCTATTATTGTAATACATATTATGTCAATATATTTTATGAACCCAACAATACATTTTTATAATTATCACTTTATATAATTTTGTCTTTTAAATAACCTGAGAGGAGAAAGCAGGGCAAGTACATATTTATAGAGTTTTCTATTTTAACACTCCTATTTACCATTTATCTTCATTTCTTCCTGTGCATGTGATTTATTATCTGGTCACATTATATTACAACAGTACAGCTTTGTTCCCAGCCCACATTTTTGTGCCATTATATTCAAATACATTACATTTATATGTGTTCTAGATCTGACAATACAATTATATACACAGAATGTTCTCTGAAATATTTTAAAATCAGTAAGAGAAAAAAAGGTCAAATCATGCAATTATACTGTCTTTTATTATTACCTACATGAGTACATGTACCGGTAATCTGGACTTGAAATGCACTCTGATGTCATTTGATTCAGCCTGAAGAACTTCTTTTAGTGTTTCTTCTAATGTGGGTCTGCTTGCAATATGTCTTCAGTTTTTGTTTATCTGGGAATGTCTTTATTTCACTTTCATATGAAAATTAGTTTTGGTGGATATAAGATTCTTAGCTGACAAGATTTTTTCCTTGCCACTTTGAATATGTCATTTAACTGCATTCTGAACTCCATCATTTCTAATGATATGTCAGCTACCAATTTTATTAGAGTTCCCATGTTCTTGATGAATTGTTTTTCTCTTGCTGATTTCAAGAATTTTTATTTGTCTTTGTTTGTCTTTCAATATTTAACTTTGTTTTATATGGTTGTGGATCTCAATGTTTATCTTACTTGCACATGTTTTGGTTTCTTGGATGTATACATTAATGTTTTTCATGAAATGTGAGAAGTTTTAAGTCATTATTATTTCAAATATATGTTCTGATTCTTTCTGTCTCTCCTCTCCTCTCCTGGCATTCCCTTTATATATATATATATTTGTACACTTAAAGGTTCTCCACATTTCTCTTGGGTGCTGTTCATTTTACTTCATTTTTTTCTCTCTTCTTCAGACAGCATAGATTCCATTAATGTGTATTCAAGCTAGCGGATTCTTCTGTCATGTCAAATCTAGTGTTGATCTCTCTACTGAAATTTCTATATTGACTATCACACTTTTTAACTACAGAATTCCTATTTTACTCCTTTATATAATTTCTGTAACTTTATTGGTACTTTCTATTTTAATGAGATATTATCATCATATTTTCCTTTAATTCTTTCATCTTTGATTATATCTTTTCTAGTTGCTTTGACATATTTTTCTGTTTAGTTCAACTTCTGGGTCCCCCAAAGATGAATTCTACTGCCTGCTGTTTTTCCTGTGCATGGGTCAGACCTTCCTGTTTCTTTGCATGTCTTATGATATTTCTTTGAAAACTAGAAATTTTAGAAAATATAATGTAGCCTCTCTGGATACTAATATCCTGTACTGCTCATTCAAACTTGGTTTTGTTGTCCTTTACTTGTTTATGTAATGACTGAGCTGGACTAGTTCAGTAAAATCTATTTCTCTTACAGGGTGCAGTCTCTGATGTTGCTCCACAGAGGCCACAGCCTTGTGTATTTTCACAATCTCTCTGAACACCAGGAATGGCTTTCATTTTAGATAAACTTTTTTGACTTTTTTTTCTCTGACCACCTGATTAAACTTCTGATCTATCTGCAATATTGGTATCATACCCATCTGTTAGATTTATATAATTGATTGCTCTATTGTTTTTGTTCTCTTAAATTTATATATTGGGCATACATTTTTCCATAGCTTTATTCAACTGAAGTTGAGCTTTTGACTTGCTCTGAACCTACCCTAGATAGAAAATCTGAGTGGTTTAGCTGGAGCTGGAGGAGATAGAATGGGGAACTCACTCTTCATGGTGGACCCACCCAGGTCTTCTCTATGTAGCAGGATCTGTATGTGTGTGTGTTGGGGGGGGAGGGGGTGAACTAGTGCTGTCATTGCCCTTTATGGATTCTCTGCAGTATAAAGCCAGGAAGAATGGGATCTGACAATGCTCAGCAGCTTCTGACTCTACCAAGGATATGTCTTCCAACTCAGGAAGCTGAGAGTATGAAAGCTGACTTCAGCTGACAAGTCCCTTGAAGCAGCTTTCCCACAACATATAGCTATGCAGGAAAAGAGGGACTTCGGTCTTCACCAGCTACCCCTGTATCTTCATTACATAGTGGACATTGGAAACGGGGGATTGGTACTACCTGGCTGCTACTACTTGCTCAATATAGGCCATCTGCAGCATAAAGCCACAGAAAATGTTGATGTTTGCCAGCTAACAAAACCACCTAGAATAACTCTGAATGGCTCCCTGGCTTCTCAGCATGGCTTATAAAAGGCATTTTGTCTATAGGTTCTGGAGGTATAGATGATGAGGACTGTGGCAGCTGCTTCAAGTGCAATGATATATCATTGTAAACTCGCTCTTCTTCTAGTAAAAAGGAATCATACAAGGATTAACTTGGGGGACTTTGCATAAATGTTTTATAATTTTAAAATGAGCTGGCACTCTCACATGTGTTTTTTAACTCCCTTAGTTAAAATGGCAATTTTATTATTATTATTATTATTATTTAACATCTTTATTGGACTATAATTGCTTTACAATGGTGTGTTAGTTTCTGCTTTATAACAAAGTGAATCAGCTATACATATACATATATCCCCATATCCCCTCCCTCCTGCATCTCCCTCTCACCCTCCCTATCCCACTGCTCTAGGTGGTCACAAAGCACCAAGCTGATCTCCCTGTGCTATGCAGCTGCTTTCCACTAGCTATCTATTTTACATTTGGTAATGTATATATGTCCATGCCACTCTCTCACTTTATCCCAGCTTACCCTCCCCCCTTCCCTTGTCCTCAAGTCCATTATTTACATCTGTGTTTTTATTCCTGTCCTGTCCCTAGGTTCTTCAGAACCATTTTTTAAAAACAATTCCATATATATGTGTTAGCATACAATATTTGTTTTTCTCTTTCTGACTTACTTCACTCTGTATGATAGGCTCTAGGTCCATCCACCTCACTACAAATAACTCAGTTTCATTTCTTTTCATGGCTAAGTAATATTCCATTGTATATATGTGTCACATCTTCTTTATCCATTCATCTGTCCATGGACACTTATGTTGCTTCCATGTCCTGACTATTGTAAATAGAGTTGCAATTAACATTGTGGTACATGACTCTTTTTAAATTATGGTTTTGTCAGGATATATGCCCAGTAGTGGGATTGCTGGGTCATATGGTAGTTCTAATTTTAGTTTTTTAAGGAACCTCCATACTGTTCTCCATGGTGGCTGTATCAATTTACATTCCCACCAACAGTGCAAAAGGTTTCCCTTTTCTTCACACCTCCTCCAGCATTTATTGTTTGTAGATATTTTGATGATGGCCATTCTGACCGGTGTGAGGTGATACCTCATTGTAATTTTGATCTGCATTTCCTTAATATGTAGCAAATTTAGGCATCTTTTCTTGTGTTTGTTGGCCATCTGTATGTCTTATTTAGAGAAATGTATACTTAGGTCTTCCACCCATTTTTGGACTGGGTTGCTTGTTTTTTTGATATTGAGCTGCATGAGCTGCTTGTATAAATTGGAGATGAATCCCTTGTCAGTTGCTTCATTTGCAAATATTTTCTCCCATTCTGAGGGTTGTCTTTTCATCTTGTTTATGGTTTCCTTCACTGTGCAAAAGCTTTTAAATTTCATTAGGTCTCATTTATTTATTTTTGTTTTTATTTTAATTAATCTAGGTTGTGGATTGAAAAAGATCATGCTGTGATTTATCTCAGAGAATGTTCTGCCTATATTTTACTCTAAGAATTTTATAGTATCTGGTCTTATATTTAGGTCTTTAATCCATTTTGAGTTTATTTTTGTGTATGGTGTTAGGGAGAGTTCTAGTTTCATTCTTTTACATGTAGCTGCCCAGTTTTCCCAGCACCACTTAATAAAGAGACTATCTTTTCTCCATTGTATATTCTTGCCTCCTTTGTCATAACTTAGGTGACCATAGGTGTGTGGGTATATCTCTGGACTTTTTATCCTGTTCAATTGATCTATATTTCTGTTTTTGTGCCAAGAGGAAATCAAAAAATACCTAGAGACAAATGGCAATGAAAACATGACAATTCAAAACCTATGGGATGCAGCAAAAGCAGTTCTAAGACAGAAGTTTATAGCAATAAAATCCTACCTCAGGAAACAAGAAAAATCTCATATAAAATACCTATCCTTACAACTAAAGCAACTAGAAAAATAAGAACAAGCAAAACACAAAGTTAACAGAAGGAAATAAATCATAATGATCAGAGCATAAATAAATGAAATAAATGTGAAGAAAATAATAGCAAAGATCAATGAAACTAAAAGCTGGTTATTTGAGAAGATAAACAGAGTTTATAAACCTTTAGCCAGACTCATCAAGAAAAAAAAGGAGAGGATTCAAATCAATACAATTAGAAATGAAAAAGAAGTTATAATGGACACCACAGAAATACAAAAGATCATAAGAGATTACTACAGGCAAGTATACACTAATAAAATGGACAACCTAGAAGAAATGGATGAAGTCTTAGAAAAACTGAACCAGTAAGAAAGAGAAAATATGAACAGACCAATCTCAAGTACTGAAATTGAAACTGTGATTAAAATTTTCCTACTAAATAGTCCAGGGCCAGATGGATTCACAGGTGAATACTTTCAAACATTAATACAAGAGTTAACTCCTACCCTTCTGAAACTTCCAAAAAATTGCAAATGAAGGAACACTCACAAGATCATTATATGAGGCCACAATCACTCTAATACCAAAACCAGACAAAGATATCACAGAAAAAACAAAATTATAGGCCAATATCACTAATGAACATTGATACAAAAATCCTCAAAAAAATACCCATAAACCAAATTCAACAACACATTTAAAGGATTATAAAACATGATCAAGTGGGATTTATCCCAAGGATGCAAGGATTTTTCAATATATGTAAGTCAATAAATGTGATACACCACATTAACAAATTGAGGAATAAAAAGCATATGATCATCTGAATAGATGCAGAAAAATCTTTTGACAAAGTTCAACACACATATATGATAAAAAACTTTCCAGAAAGTGGGCCCAGAAGAAACATACCTCAACATAATAAAGGCCATATATGACAATCCTACAGCTAACATCATACTCAATGGTGAAAAGATGAAAGCATTTCCTCTAAGATCAGGAACAAGAGAAGGATGTCCACTCTCACCACTTTTATTAAACATAGTTTTGGAAGTCTTAGCCACGAATATAAGGGAAGAAAAAGAAATAAAATAATGCAAATTGGAAAAGAAATAAAACTGTCACTGTTTGCAGATGACATGATACTATACATAGAGAATCCTAAAAATGCTACCAGAAAACTACTAGTGCCCATCAGTGAATTTGGTAAAGTTGAAGGTTACAAAACTGATACACAGAAATCTGTTGAATTTGTGTACACTAACAATGGAAATCAGAAAGATAAATTCAAGAAACAATCCCATTTACTACCACATCAAGAATAAAATACTTAGGTAGCTAAGGAGGCAAAAACCTATGCTTAGGAAACTATAAGATACTGATGAAAAAAAAAAAGCTGCCACAAACAGATGGAGAGATTTACCATGTTCTTGGATTAGAAGAATCAATATTGTGAAAATGACTATACTACCCAAAGCAATCGACTGATTCAATGCAATCCCTATCAAATTACCAATGGCATTTTTCACAGAATTAGAACAAAAACATCTACATTTTGCATAGAAGCACAAAAGACCATGTATAGAAAAAGCTATCTTGAGAAAGAAGACCAGAGCTGGAGGAATCAGGCTTCCTTACTTCAGAGTATACTACAAAGCTACAGTAATCAAAACAGTATGGTATGGGCACAAAGGCCATACATATTTTAAAAATATGTTTGTTTCTTCTTTTATCTACTAACTAGTGTGGCTAGCTCAGCTAGCTTTATTAAAATACAAATGACAGAACAGAGAAGAGTAGGCATAGCCATTCATTTGTACAATCAGAAGGTGCTTTAGTCATAAAAGAAAAAAAAAAGGAACCAAGAAGCGAGTCTCAAATTCATGAGACTGTGGAAGTTTTCACCAATGAAAGGAAAACCTTTTATAAACTGGGAATCAGAGTAGTTCTTTATTTTAAGGTGCTGATGAAATTATGTGTTAAGCAGATTAAGTGGAGACCATACAAAAATTTTAAGTAATAAGTTTTCAATGTCAAATCATTTCCCACATGTTAATTTTCTAACTCCAAGTTCTCCAACAGATCCAATTCTTAGCGTGATAGAGTAGGCCTTTCCTCCCAGCTACTTATTCTTACAACCAAAAAACCCCTCAGATGTAACTTAATAACTAATCATAAGAAAATTCTAACAGGTAGAAAGAAAATGTTGGACTACCTAGGGAGCTCAGGACTTCAGGTACGACATGGCAGTGGCTTCTCAAGCTTTGCTTATTGGCTAACACATATCCTGAAAATGTTATTGCAATAGCCTCTGACTCAAAACACTAACTGGTGACACAAAAGAAGCTTCAAGAAAGCTTATTATTCCTAGTCTATAAACCTGGAAAATGGTAGTTTAATAACAGAAAACGTTTTAACAATAACTATTCTACTCCAATCAGACACTAGCAGAAAAAATTGCCTCCTCCCCATGATATCAATGGGGTGAATAAGGATATGATATGTAACCACACCACGTGGAAGCATGTTGTGGCACTCCAATTTACCTGCATGGTAATGTTGGTGAGTCCAGACAGGGAGCTAATTAATCCCTTGTTTGGCAGAAGCAGGTGATGCTCTGATTTCCCCATTGGATTGTGTTGGCAGGGCTGAGGAGGGAGCTATTTATTCATTCACCTCTCTTTGAAAGCAGGACACTCTTTGATTCCTTTTCTGGGGTACTATGAATGAAGATGTGTAGGAGCTGATCTTTCATCTCTCACCTAATGTAAGCAAGTGGTGCTAGATATTCCTGCTGGAGTAGTGGCAAATAGAGTCCAACGTCAATCTGAGCATCCACTCTCACTTGTCAGCAAAGAGAGTTAACAAGGCAGTGTGAGGCAAAGCTAGTATCTAATCTGCTTCATTCTCACCCCAGAGTCAGTGGATCTCATTGAGGGGCTGTGCCTATACCCCCGCCTGGCATTACTATGAGACTCAGTATGGTGGTGTGAAATGGAGCTAGGTACCACTCCACTATCTTCCTGGCGTCAGCAGGGCCCCAGGGGGAATTAACCGGCCACAACCTTCTAGAAACAGGACACTGAAAGAGGAGATGTGAAGCAAAGCTTAATGGCACTCTATCTCCTACCAGTGTCAGCAGGGCCAATAGAGAGCTGAGCCTCTAGCAACATTCAATATCAGTTGCACAGTACAAGGTGATCCAAAATCAGGATCATCTTGAAATGAAGAAGAAGGTTGACTGACTTGGGTCCTCTGTGGTTGTATAACAACACTGCATTGTATTCCCTGTGTTTTAGTTTTTTAATCTCTCATACATGCTGCAGTGGACAACAGAGCATCCTGAAACTGTCAACCACAATGGATAGAGAGACAAACACAACAAAAAACAGGAAATGAAAAAAAAATCTTGATCGTGTTAGACAAGTTACTGGAAAGGAAAAGCCCAGTAGAGACTTGGGAGGCAGATTCATAACCAATGGCAGCAGTGGTTAATCCTCATACAGCAATATCAGTAGCAAAACACAGTAGGGCTATCCAATTTCCACCTAGCAGTGGTCAGCAGAAGTAGCACAATCTGCCATTAAAGCATCATTAGTAGACTGTACAAGGGCAAACCAATCACTGCCTCACATCAGCCAGCAGCAGTAGTCCTACCTGCGTGCATCAGAATCCCCAGCAGATCTTAGGTGAATAAAGCCATTTCCTGTCTCAAAACTTCTGGTAGCAGTGAGTATGATCTGCATGCAGCAGTGGCAATAGTAGAAACAATGAAGTGTCGGGTCACCCCTTCTACACTCTCACTCACAATCACAGAAGTATTTGAAGAAATAATGTCTGAAAACATCCTAAACTTGGTGAGAGATACAATATGTTCACAGCATCATCACTGGTAGAGCCTGTGGACCAATCCATTTTCCGTCCTACAAACACAGAGAGTGGCAGGTCTCATCTACCTATAGTGGAGCATCAGGAAAGTCCAGGAGAGCTGCTAAAATATATATGCTAAAGCTTGAAAGAGTGACTGTTTGGTAAAATAGATAATTTAAATAGAATGAAGTCTCCTAACATAATATCCAAAACTGTATGCAGGTATAACAAAAAATCACTAGTCATATAAGAAAAATGATAATCACAACTTAAATGAGAAAATAAAATGGACAGAAAACTATTAGATACATCAAATATTGATATTATCTGACTGTAATTTTAGAGCAGCTATCATAAAATTATGTCAGTAAGTAATTATGATTTCCTTTGAAATGAATAAATGTAGAGATCCTCAGAAAAGAAATATGTTATGAAAAGATCCCAAAAGGAATTGAGAATTGAAGAATAAAAAAACACAAAATAAAAAGTTATTGGAAAGGCTCAGTAGTAGGTATGACAGAAGTTAAAATCAGTTAAACTGATGACAGTGGAAGAGAATTTCCATAATATTAAAAACAAAAGTAAATAGACTGAAAAATAAAAATGAGCAGAAACTCAGGAACCTGTGAGATAATAATCCAAGATTTAATGTTTATATCATTTGATCACTAGAAGTAGAAAAGAGAGTGATTGTGACTGAAGAAGTATTTGAAGAAACAATCGCTCAATACATCCAAAATTTGATAAAAGGCATAAACCTATAGATTCAAAAAGCCAAGTAAATATCAAACAAGATAAACTCAAATGAATCCATGCCAAGACATGTCATAATTAAAGTTCTGAAAATTAAATAAAAAGAAAATAAAACCTCAAAAGCAACCAGAGGAAAATGGCTCATTACCAATAGGGAGATATTAATTTAAATGACAGTGGCAGAACATTTAGACAAAAGAAAGCTAACATAATTTGTCCCTAGTAAATCTTACTTTGACTAATGGCTAAAGAAAGCTTTTCAAACAAAAGAAATGATAAGAAGGATTGGAAATTGAAAGAAGAAAGGAGAAAAACAGAATGGGTAAACGTAGAAGTAAATAAGAGATTTTTCTTCTTCCAATGAAATTCTTAAATCATATATGATTGTCAAAGAAAAAATTATAGCATGCATTGTGGTGTTTGATGTATGTAGAGAAAATAGAAGAGACAATTATATTTAATAATTGGGGAGGGTAGACTCAAATGGAAGCAGTTTCAATACTTCACTTAAAGAGGTAAACCACTGAGTATCAGCAGTTTGTGATAAGCTACATATGTATATTGGAAAACCTAGAGAAACCAAAAGAAAATTAAACAAAATGATTTACTCAAAACAAATACATTTTTTAAAAAAACGAAACCCTAAAAAATCAAGTAATTTACAAGAAGCCAAGAAAAGAGAAAAAGAGAATAGAGAAATACATAGAGTGCAAATAATAAAATGGCACACTTAGGTACAAACATATAATTACTATTTTTTTTAATTTAACATCTTTATTGGAGGATAATTCAACTACAATTGTGTGTTAGTTTCTGCTTTAAAACAAAGTGAATCAGTGATACATATACATAAACCCTATATCTCTTCCCTCTTGCATCTCCCTCCCTATCCCACCCCTCTAGGTGGTCACAAAGCACCGAGCTGATCTCCCTGTTCCATGCGGCTGCTTCCCACCAGCTATTGATTTTACATATGGTAGTGTATATATGTCCATGCCACTCTCTCTCTTTGCCCCAGCTAAACGTTCCCCCTACTCGTGTCCTCAAGTCCATTCTCTAGTAGGTCTGTGTCTTTATTCCTGGCGTACCACTAGATTCTTCATAACATTTTTTTTCATTTTAGATTCCATATATATGTGTTAGAATACCATATCTGTTTTTCTCTTTCTGAGTTACTTCACTCTGTATGACAGAATCAAGGTCCATCCACCTCACTACAAATAACTCAATTTCGTTTCTTTTTATGGCTGAGTAATAATCTATTTTATAAATGTGCCACATTTTTTTCATTCATTCATACAACGATGGACACTTAGGTTGCTTCCATGTCCAGGCTATTGTAAATAGAGTTGCAATGAATATCATGGTACATGACTCTTTTTGAACTATGATTTTCTCAGGGTATATGCCCAGTACTGGGATTGCTGGGTTGTATGGTAGCTCTATTTTTAGTTTTTTAAGGAACCTCCATACTGTTCTCCATAGTGGCTGTATCAATTTACATACCCACCAACAGTGCAAGAGGTTTCCCTTTTCTCGACACCCTCTCCAACATTTATTGTTTGTAGATTGTTTGATGATGGCCATTCTGACTGGTGTGATGTGATACCTCATTGTAGTTTTGATTTGCATTTCTCGAATGATTAGTGATGTTGAGCATCATTTCAGGTGTTTACTGACATTCTGTATATCTTTTTGGACAAATGTCTATTTAGGTCTTCTGCCCATTTTTCATTGCGTTGTTTTTTTTGATATTGAGCTGCATGAGCTGCTTGTAAATTTTGGAGATTAACCTTTGTCAGTTGTTTCATTTGAAAATATTTTCTCCCATTCTAAGGGTTGCCTTTTCTTCTTGTTTATGGTTTCCTTTGCTGTGCCAAAGGTTTTAAGTTTCATTAGGTCCCATTTGTTTATTTTTGTTTTTATTTCCATTTCTCTAGGAGGTGGGTCAAAAAGAATCTTGCTGTGATTTATGGCATAGAGTGTTCTGCCTATATCTTCCTATAAGAGTTTTATAGTGTCTGGCCTTATATTTAGGTCTTTAATCCATTTTGAGTTTATTTTTGTGTATGGTGTTAGGGAGTGTTCTAATTTCATTATTTTACATGTAGCTGTCCAGTTTTTCCAGCACCAATTATTGAAGAGGCTGTCTTTTCTCCATTGTATATTTTTGCCTCCTTTATCAAAGATAAGGTGACCATATGTGTGTGGGTTTATCTCTGGGCTTTCTATCTTGTTCCATTGATCTATATTTCTGTTTTGGTGCCATTACCATACTGGCTTGATTACTGTAGCTTTGAAGTATAGTCTGAAGTCAGGGAGTCTGATTCCTCAAGCTCCACCTTTCTTTCTCAAGATTGCTTTGGCTGTTTGGTGTCTTTTGTGTTTCCATATAAATTGTGAATTTGTTTCTTCTAGTTCCATGAAAAATGCCATTGGTAGTTTGATAGCGATTGCATTGAATCTGTAGATTGCTTTGGGTAGTATAGCAATTTTCACAACGATGATTCTTCCAATCCAAAAACATGTTATATCACTCCATCTGTTTTTATCAACCTTAATTTCTTTCTCCAGTGCCTTATAGCCTTCTGCAAACAGATCTTTTGTCTCTTTAGCTAGGTTTATTCCTAGGTATATTTTTATTTGTGTTGCAATGGTAAATGAGAGTGTCTCCTTGATTTCTCCTTCATGTTTTTCATTATTAGTGTATAGGAATGCAAGAGATTTCTGTGCATTCATTTTGTATCCTGCTACTTTACTAAATTCATTGATTAGCTCTAGTAGTTTTCCATTAGCATCTTTAGTATTCTCTATATACAGTATCATGTCATCTGCAGTGACACTTTTACTTCTTCTTTTCTGATTTAGATTCATTTTATTTTCTTTTTCTTCTCTGATTGCTGTGGTTAAAACTTCCAAACCTATTTTGAATAATCATGGTGAGAGTGGACAACCTTGTCTTGTTCCTGATCTAGTGGAAATGGTTTCAATATTTCACCATTGAGAATGGCGTTGGCTGTGGGTTTGTCATATATGGTCTTTATTATGCTGAGGAAAGTTCCCTCTATGCCTACTTTCAAGAGGGTCCTTATCATAAATCCGTGTTGAATTTTGTCAAAAGGTTTTTCTACATCATTGAGATGATCATATGATTTTTATACTTTAATTTGTTCATATGGTGTATCACATTGATTGATTTGTGAATACTGAAGAATCTTGCATTCCTGGGATAAACCCCACTTGATTATGATGTATGATCCTTTTAATGTGCTGTTCAATTCTATTTGCTACTATTGTGTTGAGGATATTTGATTTTATGTTCATCAGTTATATTGGCCTGTAGTTTCATTTCTTTATGACATCTTTGTCTGCTTTTGGTATCAGGGTGATGATGGCCTTGTGGAATGAATTTGGGAGTGTTCCTCCCCCTGCTATATTTTGGAAGAGTTTGAGAAAGATAGGTGTGAGCTCTTCCCTATATGGCCGATAGAACTTGCCTTTGAGGCCATCTGGTCCTGGCCTTTCGTTTGTTGAAAGATTTTTAATCACAGTTTGAATTTCAGTGCTTGTGATTGGCCTGTTTATATTTTCTATTTCTTCCTGTTTCAGTCTCTGATGGCTGTGCTTTCCTAAGAATTTGTCTATTTCTTCCCGGTTGTCCAGTTTATTGGCATTTACTTCTTGTAGTAATCTCTCATGATTCTGTGTATTTCTGCAGTGTCAGTTGTTATTTCTCCTTTTTCATTTCTAATTTTATTGATTTGGGTCTTCCTTTTTCTCTTGATGAGTCTGGCTAATGGTTTATAAATATTGTTTATCTTCTCAAAAAAAAAACAGCTTTTAGTTTCATTTATCTTTGCTACAGTTTCCTTCATTCCTTTTTCATTTGTTTCTGATCTGATCTTTTTAATTTCTTTCCTTCTGCTAACTTTGGTATTTTTCTTCTCTCTCTAATTGCTTTAGGTGGAAGGATAGGTTGTTTATTTGAGATCTTTCTTGTTTCTTGAGGTAGGATTGTATTGCTATAATCTTCCTTTTTTTTTTTTTTTTTTTTTTGCGTCATGCGGGCCTCTCACTGTTGTGGCCTCTTCTGTTGTGGAGCACAGGCTCCAGATGTGCAGGCCCAGCAGCCATGGCTCACGGGCTCCATCACTCCGCAGCATGTGGATCCTCATGGACAGGGGCATGAACCCGTGTCCCCTGCATCAGCAGGCAGACTCTCAATCACTGTGCCACCAGAAAAGCCCTATAATCTTCCTTTTTAAAACTGCCTTGCTGCCTCCCATAGGTTTTGGGTCATCGTGTTTTCATTGTCATTTGTTTCTAGTATTTTTTAATTTCCTCTTTGATTTCTCCAGTAATCTCTTGGTTATTAAGTAGTGTTTTGTTTAGCTTCCATGTGTTTGTATTTTTTACAGAATTTTTCCTGTAATTAATATCAAGTCTCATAGTGTTGTGGTCAGAAAAGATACTTGATACAATTTCAATTTTCTTAAATTTACCAGTGCTTGATTTGTGACCCAAGATATGATCTATCCTGGAGACAGTTCTATGAGCCCTTAAAAAGAAAGTGTATTCTGTTGTTTATGGATTGAACGTTGTATAAATATCAATTAATTCCATCTTGTTTAATGCATCATTTAAAGCTTGTATTTCCTTATTTATTTTCATTTTGAATGATCTGTCCATTGGTGAAAGTGGGGAGTTAAAGTCCCCTACTATGATTTTGTTACTATCGATTTCCCATTTTATGGCTGATAGCATTTGCCTTATGTATTAGGGTGCTCCTATATTGGATGCATAAATAATTACAATTGTTATTTCTTCTTCTTGGATTGATCCCTGGATCATTATGTAGTTTCCTTCTTTCTCTCTTGTAATAGTCTTTATTTTAGGGTCTATTTTCTCTGTTATGAGCATTGCTACTCCAGCTTTCTTTTGATTTCCATTTGCATGGAATATCTTTTTCCATCCCCTCAATTTCAGTCTGTATGTGCCCCTACATCTGAAGTGGGTCTCTTGTAGACAGTATATATACAGGTCTTGTTTTGGTATCCATTCAGCCAGTCTATATCTTTTGGTTGGAGCATTTAATCCATTGACATTTAAGGTAATTTTCGATATGTATGTTCCTATTACCATTTTCTTAATTGCTTTGGGTTTGTTATTGTAGGTGTTTTCCTTCTCTTGTGTTTCCTGCCTAGAAAATTTCCTTTAACATTTGTTGTAAAGCTCATTTGGTGGTGCTGAATTCTCTTAGCTTTTGCTTGTCTTTAAGGGTTTTAATTTCTCTGGCGAATCTGAATGAGATTCTTGCTTGGTAGAGTAATCATGGTTGTAGGTTTTTCCCTTTCATCAGTTTAAATATGTCCTGCCACTCCCTTGTGGTTTGCAGAGTTTCTGCTGAAAGATCAGCTGTTAAACTTATGGGGATCCCTTTGTATATTATTTGTTATTTTTCCCTTTCTGCTTTTAATATTTATCTTTTGTATTTAACTTTCGATAGTTTGATTAATATGTTTCTTGGCGTGTTTCTCCTTGGCTTTACTCTGTATGGGGCTCTCTGTTCTTCCTGGACTTGATTAAATATTTCCTTTCCTATATTAGGGATGTTTTCAACTATAATCTCTTAAAATGTTTTCTCAGTCTCTATCTTTTTCTCTTCTTCTTCTGGGACCCCTATAATTCGAATATTGGCATGTTTAATGTTAGCCCACAAGTCTCTGAGACTGTCCTCAATTCTTTTCATTCCTTTTCTTTATTTTGCTCTGCAACATTATATCCTCTATTTTATGTTCCAGGTCATTTATCCATCCTTCTGCCTCAGTTATTCTGCTATTGATTCCTTCTACAGAATTTTTAATTTCATTTATTGTTTTGTTCATCATTGTTTGTTTGCTGCTTAATTCTTCTAGGTCCTTGTTAAAAGGTTTTTGTATTTTCTCCACTCTATTTCCACGATTTTGGATCATCTTAACTATCATTATTCTGAATTATTTTTCAGGTAGAATGCCCATTTCCTCTTCATTTGGTCTGGTTTTTTTTTTTTCCTTGCTCCTTCAACTTCTGTGTGTTTCTCTGTCTTCTCATTTTACTTAACTTACTGTGTTTGGGGTATCCATTTTGCAGGCTGCAGGTTCATAGTTCCCATTGTTTTTGGTGTCTGTCCCCAGTGGCTAATGTTGGCTCAGTGAGTTGTGTAGGTTTCCTGTTGGAGGGGATTAGTGACTGTCTTCTGGTGGATGAGGCTGGATCTTGTCTTTCTGGTGGGCACGTCCATGTCCGGTGGTGTATTTTGGGGTGTCTGTGACCTTAATATGATTTTAGGCAGCCTTTCTGCTAGTGGGTGGGGTTGTGTTCCTGTGTCCAGCCATGTAGCTTGCTGGTCTTGAGTGGAGCTGCATCTTGGCATTGAGATGGAGATCTCTGTGAGATTTTTGCCACTTGATATTACATGGGGCTTGGAGGTCTGTGGTGGACCATTGACCTGAACTCGGCTATCCCATCTCAGAGGCACAGGCCTGACACCTCACCAGAGCACCAAGATCCTGTCATCCACATGGCTCAGAATAAAAGGGAGAAAATAAGAAAGAATGAATGAAAATAAAATAAAATTATTAAAATAAAAATAATTAACGATTAAAAACTAATAAAAAAAAGAAACAAAGAATGAAGAGAGCAACCAAAGCAAAAACCAAATCCACCAATGATAACAAGCCCTAAAAACAATAGAAAAAATACAACAGCAACAGCAACAAAAAAAGGGCAGACAGTACCCTAGGACAAATTTTTAAAGCAAAGTTATACAGACAAAATTACAAACAAAAGTATACACACACTCACAAAAAGAGAAAAAGGAAAAAAAATATATATATATATATAAATTGCTGCTCCCAAAGTCCACCACCTCAGTTTGGGATGATTCATTGTCTATTCAGATATTCCACAGATGCAGAGTACATCCAGTTGATTGTGGAGATTTAATCTGCTTCTCCTGAGGCTGCTGGAAGAGATTTACTTTTCTCTTCTTTGTTCACACAGCTCTTAGGGTTCAGCTTTGGATTTGGCCCCACCTCTGTTTGTAGGTCTCCTGAGGGCATCTGTTTGCAAAGACAAGACATGGTTAAATTAGCAGCTGATTAGGGGCTCCAGCTCACTCAAGCTGGGGAGAGGGAGGAGTACAGAATGCAGGGTGAGCCTGAGGCAGTAGAGGCCAGCGTGTCATTACAACAGCCTGAAGCATGCCGAGTGTTCTCCCAGGGAAGTTGTCCCTGGATCACTGGGTCCTGGCAGTGGTGGGTTGCACAGGCTCCCGGGAGCAGTGTCATGGATAGTGACCTATGCTTGCATACAGTTTTCTTGGTGGCTGCAGCAGCAGCCTTCACGTCTCTTGCTCATCTCTGGGGTCCGCGCTGATAGTCGCAGCTTGCACCCATCTCTGGAGCTTGCTTAGACCGTGCTCTGAATCCCCTCTCCTCTCGCACCCCTAAACAATGGTCTCTTGCCCCTTAGGCTGTTCCAGATATTTTCCTGGATCCCTTCTCGCCTAGCTGTGGTTCACTAGCCCCCTTCAGGCTGTGTTCACACAGCCAACCCCAGTCCTCTCCCTGGTATCTGTCCTCTGAATCCAGATCCTCAGCTCACAGCCCCCACCCACCCTGGCTGGTTATCAGACAAGCCTCTCGGGCTGGTGAGTGCTGGTCAGTACCAATCCTCTGTGCAGGAATCTCTCTGCTTTTCCCTCTGAACCCCTTCTGCTGCACTCTCCTCCATGGCTCCAAAGCTTGCCCTCCTCCCACACCCCATCTCCCCCAGTGAAGGGTCTTCCTAGTGTGTGGAAACTTTTCCTCCTTCACAGCTCCCTCCCCCTGGTTCAGGTCACGTCCCTATTCTTTTGACTCTGTTTTTTCTTTTGCCCTACCCATGTATGTGGGGAGTTTCTTGCCTTTGGGGAAGTCTGAGGTCTTCTGCCAGCATTCAGTAGGTGTTCTGTAGGAGTTTTCCACATATAGATGTATTTCTCATGTATTTGTTGGGAGGTAGGTGATCTCCACGTCTTACTCTTCCGCCATCTTGACAGTATCCCCTATAGTTACTTTTAGTGGTCCATATACACCAAACAAAACATAGAGGTTCTCCCAGGTGAGTTTAAAAAATTACTATAGGGGACTTCCCTGGTGGCGCAGTGGTTGAGAGTCCGCCTGCTGATGCAGGGGATACGGGTTCGTGCCCCGGTCCGAGAGGATCCCACATGCCGCGCAGCGGCTGGGCCCGTGAGCCATGGCTGCTGGGCCTGCGCGTCCGGAGCCTGTGCTCCATGGCGGGAGAGGCCACAGCAGTGAGAGGCCCGTGTACCGCAAAAAAAAAACAAAAAAAAAAACAAAAAAAATTACTATATGCTCTATACAGGAAATGCACTGCAAATACAATAACATAGGAAGGATTGAAAGTAAAATAATGGGAAAAGATATATCATACTAACATTACTCAAAAATGCAAGAGTGTCTTTATTAATATAAGATAATGTAAACCTATTGAAAAAGAAAATTTCTAGTGACAAAGAGGCACATTACATAATTGTTGAAGGATAAACCAACCAAGAAGACACAAAAATCCTAAATGTGTCTGTACCAAACAAGAGGACTTCAAAATACATTGAAAAAAACTGATAAAGCTGAAAGGAAAAATAGCTAAATTCATAAATATACTTTGAGATTTCAACTTCCCATTACCAGTAATTGATAGAATTACTAGACAGAAAATTAGCAAAGATATTGAACTCAATGACACATCAATGAATAAGATCTAATAAACAGTTATAGAACATGTCACTCAATAACTGAAGAATACATATTCTTTGTAAGCACCCATGGGATGTTCACCAGGATATACCATACCTTGGGTAATAAACTTCAACATATTTATAAAAATTTGAAATAATACAAGTATATACTGTGTTCATAATGGATACAACATAAAAATAATAACAGAAGGACAACAGGAAAATCTTCAAATACTTGGAAACATTTTTAAAAATACAAGTTTAAAGAATCCATGGTCAAAGAAGATGTTGAAAAAAATAAAGCTAAGTAGAACTGAATGAAAATGAAAATACAACATATCAAATTTCTTGGATGTAACTAAAACAATGTTGAAAGAATTTATAGCACAAAATACTTACATTAGTAAAGAAGAAAGTTGTCAAGAAAGGAGAAAATAAGAAACTCAAAACTAGCAGAAAAAATACATTAAAAAAATAAGAGCAGAAATCAATGAAATTACAAACAAGAAAGTAACAGAAAAAATCAATTAAAACACTAGCTAGTTATTCAAAAAAATTAATACAATTGACAAATCTCTATCAAAAGTGAAAAAGATAAGAACAGCAAAATCCAGTGTAAAACAGGGGCTGTCACTGCAGATCCTGCAACAACTAAAAGGATAATAAGGGGAAAATATGAACAACTTTGTGCTCCTAAATTGGGAAGCTTAAAAGAAATGGACCAATTTATTGAAAATTACACACTACCAAAACTCAATCAAGATGAAATAGTGTGAATAGTTCCATAACATTTAAGGAAATTTAATTTGTAATTTAAAAATTTCCAAAATGGAATCTCAGGTACCAGATGGTTTCACTGGATAATTCTAACAAATATTTATGAATTAATACCAATTAATTTAATTAATAACATTTGTTTTAATCACCTACTATTCACTCCATTGGTGAAAGAGAGTATCCCACCCTAAATAGTAAAAGATGGCAAGACACCTGACACCCCAAATGGACAGATAACGTTAGCAGCAGTTTATTAATGACAAATACATCCTGGGGAAGAAGACACTGCACCATGCAGAACTGCACAGGGGTTGGACTCATGAGTAAATTGAACCAACTGGGGATGTGGAAGGCAGGCTTCATAGTAACCAGAGGGTGAGGTGACCCTTGGTTCCCAAGGGAGGATACAATTTGCTTGTTTGAATAATTTCAAGGGCACACAAGAAGGTGAAACCCATCAGGTTGAGGACCAGGTGGGTGACATCTGGTCTGGCTGATCTGGGAACTAGCTAGGTGGACAACCTTTTCCTCTAGGTTGAGGACCTATCTAGTGAGAACAAAAGAATGCATGGCTAGACCTTTGCAGCCTTGTGAAGCTCTATGTTAGAAAGGGAGCATTTGAAATTTCAGGGGCTACAACAACTTCTTACAGAGACTAGCTGAGGAAAAAAAACACTTCTCAACTAATTTTATGGTCACTATACACTAATACCAAAACCAGACAAAGAAAGTAACAAAAAGAAAACTACAAACCAATATCTTTCATGAACTTACATGTATAATGTAACCAACATTTTATATGCAAACTGAATCCTTCAATGTATAAAAAGAATTATGCAATATGACCAAGTGAGATTGATTCCAAGTATGCAAGACTGGTTCAATATTCAAAAATCAATCAATGTAATCTACCATATCAACATACTAAAGGAGAAATATTATATAGTCATACCAAATGATTCAGAAATGGTTTTTGACAAAATCTAAAACCTGTGGATGAAAAAAAATGTCTCAGAAAACTAGGAATAGTGAAAAATTTGCTCAACTTCATAAAGAACATCTACAAAATCCCTACAGCTAACATCATACTTACTGATGAAAAACTGAATGTGTTCAGCCTAAGATCAGGATCAATAGAAGATTGTTTGCTCTCACAATTTCTATTCAACTTTCTACTGGAGGTCCTAGGTAAGGCAATTAGACAAGAAAACAAAAGTCAAACATATAGGGAAGGAAAAAAATAAATCTGTCCCTATTTGTAGATGACATGATTTTCTATGTATAAAATCCCAAGATGTCTACAAAAATAACTTGTAGAACTAATGAATTCAGCAGGTTCACAGAAATTATGATCAACACACAAAAATCCATCATATTTTTATACATTAATAATTACCACAAGAAAAATGAAATTTAAAAATAATACAATTTATAATTTTTCCAAAGCAATTGAAGTCTTTAGGTTTTTTATAGCATAAAAACAAGTCTATTCTAAAATTTTATACTAAGACATAAGACCTAGAATATCTAAAACAAAATCTTTAAATAATAAAATTAAGTGGAAAGAAATGCTCTACCTGATATTAGGGTGGCCTAAGTAGCTAGAGTAATCAAGGGACTGTGGATGGATAGGCAAATAGATCTGTGGAACAGAAAAGGTAACCCAAAAATATAAAATCCATCCAAATTTGCCCAAATGATTTTTGAGAAAGGTGCAAAAGCAATTCAATGGAGAAAGGATATCATTTTCAACAACTGCTGCCAGAGCAATGGGACATCTATAAGCAAAAAAAAAAAAACAAACTAACAAACAAATAGATAATATGCACACACTAGTGCTCATGCACGCGCACACACACACACACACACACACACACACACACACACACACACACCCCATCAC
This sequence comes from Pseudorca crassidens, assembly GCF_039906515.1. Classification (NCBI taxonomy): domain Eukaryota; kingdom Metazoa; phylum Chordata; class Mammalia; order Artiodactyla; family Delphinidae; genus Pseudorca; species Pseudorca crassidens. Next base: position 46,948,510 of record NC_090317.1, on the reverse strand, counting down.
CACCACCAAGAGTAAAAACCCAAATCAAAGCAGAAAAAAAAAACAAAATAAAAAGCCACCCCTATCTAAACTTCATACCTTATACAAAATTTAACTTGAAATTTATGATGAACTTGACACTGACAGAAGGAAAATAATTACTAATTGGACTTCATCAAAAATTTTAATGGTTGTTCTGCAAAAGACCCTGTTAGGAGGATAAAAAGGCAAGCTACAGGACGAGAACAAATGTTTGCAAACAATATATCCAACAACAGACTAATATTTTGGAAAGAATTATCAAAACTCAATAATAAAAATCCAAACAATCCAATTAGAAATGGACAAAGGACATGAACAGACATTTCACTAAAGAGGATATACAAATGACAACTAAGTACATGAAAGTATATTCAGCTTCATTAGCCATTAGAGAATGCAAATTAAAACCATAATTAGTTATCATTACAGACACTTCAGAAAGGGTAAAATAAAAATGCAGTGACACCAAATGCTGGCAAGGATGCACTAGAATAAGATGACACATACATTACTGTTGGGAATGTAAAATGGTACATCCACTATGGAAAAGTTCGGTAGTTTCTTGCAAAATTCAACGTGCAACTACCATAAGACCCAGCATTGCACATTTGGGAAATTAACCCAGAGAAATGAAAATTTATGTTCATACTAAAACGTTTATGGGAATGTTAATAGTAGCTTTATTCATGATAATACAAAACTGAGAACAACCCAACTATCTTTCAATGTGTGAATAATTAAACAAACTGTAGTACATCCACACCATGATATAAATCCCTTGAACAAATTGGGAGTTTGGGGCGCTGACTTTCCATGCAGTCAAAAATGCGGGTATATCTTATGGTTAGCCCTCCCTATACAAGGGTCCTTTGTATCTTGGTTCTTCCCTATACATGGTTCAGCATCTGCAGATTGAACCAACGCCAGATTGTGTAGTATTGTGTTTAGTGGAGAAAAAAAAAGTGTTGTTCAAGGGTCCACTGTACTACTCAACAATAAAAATGAGTGAATTATTGATACAAACAGCAACTTAGATGAATCTCCAGGGAATTATGCTAAGTGAAAAAAACCAATCACGAAGGTCACATATTTTAAAATTGTGTTTATGTAACATTATTGAAATGACAAAGTCATAGAAATGGAGATCAGATTAGTGGTTGCTGGCAGTTGGAAATGAAAATTAAGGGTAATATTAATGCATGTGGCTAAAAAGGATGGAGGATCCTTGTGGTGATGGAAGTTTTCTGTATTAATATCAATATCCTGATTTTGATATTGAACAATGGTTTTGCAAGTTCTACCATTGTGGGAACTTGGGGAAAGTGCATAGGGATGGATCTCTGTGCTATTTCTTACAACTGCACATGAATTTAAAATTATCTCAAAATAAAATGTTTAATTTTTAAAAAGTTCTCCACCCACTAGTAATATCCCAAAGTATGTTCTTCACAAAGTGGAAGAATCCATAGCTTTCATTCACTGAAATAGCTGCCTTTTGGTGTTCAAGGTTGGGCTGGAAGGGTCTTTTACCATTTGTGATAATGTTCCCTTCTATATACTGCTTTGCTTAACAAGCATGTAGCTAATTAAGTTTGTAAGCACAAATATATCTCAATTTCTTGAGCTCTTTATATTTCTTCCAGCTACGTGCTCAGAATTTTATATTGTTTTAGTATTATTCTTAATGCATGTATTTCTCTTCAGTTGTTACACGATGCATTGCTTTGTTATTATTATTTAGCTCAAACTTTGTGCTTAGCAAATAGTACTTTGAGTAACGTGAACCATGATAAAGAAACCATCAGGAACTTATGAACTAGCAAATATTTTGCATAAAAGAAAGAGAATAGGCCAGATCACTCATGTATTATCTGTTTTGTGCTGCTGCAAGCAAACCTAGTTTGTACAGCTTCCACCTGCTACAATATTGTTATGCTATAGCTATAATGTTTCTGTGGATTTTTTAAATCCTTTTGCATAATTATCAGCAAGTAGTCTGTATCCTATCTCTTTGCTCTTTCTTGCATGAAGAACATGTTTCCTGCAATCTGTTCTCTTTTTGCTGAGTGTCTTTCTTAAAGAAATCAATTTACACTGACATGGAGTAGACATTAAAAGAGTCCTGCTGGGTGCCCTCACCCTAACCTGATTTCCTTCCTATTTGTTCCATTGGAAATGGTTACCTGCAGTGTTTAAACACACTTTTAGACTGCTGATTCAGAACTAAACAACTTAAAAAGCATATAGAAATGGGATTTGCAGGATCTTAGAACATTAGAGCTTTTGCTCAAAGCATTTTTGAGCAGAAGTAGTTATCTTTATGTACTGACAGTAAAGTTTGAGATGCAGAAATTCAATTCTGTTGTCCTTGTCATGATTTACCATGCATGACTCCTAGATGCTATGCTCCAACATGTTGGCATATGTAATTATTTTAAAATGTTCTTATTCACATAAAATCCTTCTCATAGTCCCTTAAAAACTTAATGGATTTTATTTCCAAAGGCATTTCTAACTAATTCTACAGATACATACTTCAGTAAGCTCTGAAGAGCTCTTGAGATTGTTAAGCTTGGAATCATTTGGAGACATGGTTGTGACTCAAACCCAAAGTTCTCATTATCAGATAGTTCTTATCCTCTTGGTGTTTTATATGGTGTCATGTCTTGTATTTAAGTCTCTAAGGCATTTTGAGCTTATTTTTCTGTAGGGAGCAAGGGGGTGTTCTAACTTCATTGATTTACATGCGGCTGTCCAACTTTCCTGACACCACTTGCTGAAGAGACAGTCTTTTCTCCACTGTACATTCTTGACTCCTTTGTCAAAGATTAATAGACCATAGGTGTGTGGATTTAGTTCTGAGCTCTCTATTCTGTTCCATTGACAGTGGACTGGGATAAAATATTTGCAAATGATTCTACCAACAAGGGCTTAATTTCCAAAATATACAAACAGCTCATACAACTAAATAACAACAACAACAACAACAACAACAACAAATCCAGTCAAAAAAAATGCACAGAAGACCTAAATAGACATTTCTCCAAAGAAGACATACAGATGGCCAACAGGCACATGAAATGATGCTCAACATCGCTAATTATTAGAGAAATGCAAATCAAAACTACAATGAGGTATCACTTCACACTGGTCAGAATGGTTCTCATCAAGAAGTCTACAAATAAAAATTCTGGAGAGGGTGTGGAGAAAAGGGAACCCTCCTACACTGTTGGTGAGAATGTAAATTGGTAGAGCCACTATGGAAAGCAGTATGGAGGTTCCTGAAAAATCTAAAAATATTGTTACCATATGATCCAGCAATCCCATTCCTGGACATATATCTGGAAAAAATAAAAGCTCTAATTTAGAAAGATACATGTGCCTCAATGTTCATGGCAGCACTATTTACAATAGCCAAGTCAACAGATGAACGGATAAAGAAGATCTAGTGTATGTATGTATGTGTGTATATATATATATATATATATATATATATATATATGTATATGTATATATATATATAATGGAATATTACTCAGCCATAAAGAAGAGTGAAATAATGCCATTTGCAGCAACATGGATGGACTTAGAGTTTATAATACTAAGTCAGAGAAAGACAAATATTATGATATCACTTATTTGTGAAGTCTAAAAATAGTACAAATGAAAGTATTTACAAACTGAAACATTCACAGATGTAGAAAACAAGCTTATGGTTCCCAAAGGGGAAGTGGGGGGGGAGGGACAAATTGGGAATATGTGATTAATAGATGCACACTATCATATATAAAATACATGAACAACAAGGATTTACTGTATAGCAAAGGGAACTATATTCAACATCTTGTAATAAACTATAATGGAAAAGAAAAAAAATGATTTATTTCAGAGGAGGTTGTCAATGTAGCAATTCTCAGCATTACCAAGGCCATTCATTTTTTTTAAAGTCTTTGAGCAAGAAATATATCATAGATTTCTAGGCCATGTAGCCAATACAAAGATCCTGGAGTTGCAGTTACTAGAATACTAAATTTTCAGTTGATTAGAAAAGATTATGTGATGTGCCCATTCCATAAACTAAGATATCAAAATGGTCTGCAGTGGTAATTTTTTTTCTGGGATTGTGATTATGGACTGAACATTTGTTCTTTGGGAAGTTTCAAGAATTTTTATCACAAAGTCTAATAGAGATAGGTTTCCATTAGCCTATTTATTTTCCCAATACCACTTCATCTTAATACTTTGATTTTATAGTAAGCTTGGATTATCAGTAGGGCAAGACCCTTACCACATAACTTTCCTTAATAAGACTTTTGTCATTTTTGTCCCACAGCTCTTCCATATACATTAGAATTATGTTGTCAGTTGTACAAACTCTACCCTTGGGATTTTATTGTAATTGAATTCAATCTACAAATAAATTTAGGCAGAATTGATATATTTTTTTAATATTATCTTCCTATTAATGAACAGAGTATATCCATACATTTATTTTAGATCTTTTTAAAGTTTAACACTTTTCTACATATAAGGTCTTACATTTATTACATTTCTTCCTAAATGCCCATGTATTTTTGTTGTTACTGAATGTGACAACTTTAAAATGAAATGTTCCAACAGTTACTGGTGTAAAGAAATAAAATGGACAGTGATATATTGACATTATATGCCACAAACATGCTATATTTTTAATAAATTATAATAATTACTATATAGACTGAACTGGACTTATATGTATACATAATCATATTGTCTTTGAATACTGTGTTATTAACTTCTTACTTGTGTTTTCTTCAGAGAATGTGTTCTTTATATTACAAATTTGTTGAGTTTTTTGACACTTACATTATAGGCTTATAATGTAAGTATTATATTACAAGATATAATCAAATTCATAATTTTGGTATGTGTGCTTTTAAAAGTATGCATTTTCATTTGGTGGAATTTCTTGTAATTTGTTGTATAAGTGTCTATTTCTATTCATTTTCTTTAGTATAAATGATATTCTCTATATTTTTCTTAACAAATTTTAAAGACAATATATATCCTTACCATCTTCAGAAACAATTCAAGTGTTTTAAGATACATTATTTCCAATCATCTCTACAAACCTGTATGATATATTTGTCTTCTGTTTTAGTTCCAGCTTATCTTTTAAGTCCAGAAATTAGAAACTGTATATTGTCCTATTCTTGAAATATTGAACTAATCTTACATTTCTGGGATAAATCTATTTAGTCATACTATATCATCCTTTAAAAATATTGTTAGATTCAATTTGTTAATTAATCATTAAATGATTTGCATCTATGTTAATGGGAGATACTGATCTATAATTTTCTTTTATTGTAACAACTTCTTCCAGGATAAAAAAATAAGATTATAAAATAAAATATGCTGGAAAGTGTTCTCATTTCCTATATTTTTTTGAGAAGTTTTGTGGAAGATTTGTGTTATTTATTCTTAAATTTTTGATATGTGGTCTTGGAAGTCTCTTTGTGAGGAGATGTATGATGACCAATTCTATTTTTTCGTAGATGTAGGACTATTAACATTTAAAATTTTATCTTGTGTCACTTTTAATGTATTGTTTTCAAGGAATGTATCAATTTCATCTGGATTGTCTAATTTGTTAGCATAAAGTTGTTTATAATATTCTTTTTTTGCTTTTAATGGATGTAGAATCTACAGTGATAAGCCCTATTTCACCCTAAAGAGGATTAGTATTCTCTTTCCTTATTACTTATTAGTCTAGCTTAGGGTTCATGAATTTTGTCAATCATTTTAAAGAACCATATTCTATTTTTTTGTTATGTAATTGATTTCTACCAATGTCTTCAATACTTTATTTTTCTTATTTTGGATTTAGTTTTTCTGCCTTTGTAAGGTAGAACATTAAATCATTGAATTAGCCCAATTTTTTATTTATGTATTTAAGCTTTTAAGCTATAAATTTTCCCTTAAACATTGCTTTATCTGAACCCATACGTTTGGCATGTATTAATTTCATAATTTTTAAGTTTGAAACATTTCTGATTCTACTTGTGATTTCTTCTCTAACCCATGGTGTACAGAATATACTGAGTTTTTTCTAAATATCTTATTTTTCTTGTTTTCTTTAAAAATTTTTATTGGAGTATAGTTGATTTACAAAATTGTGTTAGTTTCAGGTGTACAGCAAAGTGAATCAGTTATACATATACAAATATCCACGGTTTTTTAGATTCTTTTCCCATATAGGCCATTAGAAAGTACTGAGTAGAGTTTCCTGTGCTATACAGTAGGCCCTTATTAATAATCTATTTTATATATAGTAGTGTGTATATGTCAATCATAATCTCCCAAGTTATCCCTCCTCCCCCATTCACCCCTGGTAACAATAAGTTTGTTTTCTACATTTGTGACACTATTTCTGTTTTGTAAATAAGCACATTTGTAACATTTTTTTAGACTCCACATATAAGCAATATCATATGATATTTGTCTTTCTCTTTCTGACTTACTTCACTCAGTATGACAATCTCTAGGTCCATCCATGTTGCTGCAGATGGCAGTATTTCATTTCTTTTATGGCTGAGTAACATTCCATTGTATATATTTACCATATCTTCTTTATCCATTCCTCTCTTGATGGATATTTACGTTGCTTCCATGTCCTGGCTATTGTGAATAGTGCTGCAATAAGCATTGGGGTGCATGTATCTTTTTGAATTATGGTTTTCTCCAGATATATGGCCAGGAGTGTATTGATGGGTCATATGGTAGCTCTATTTTTTTTATTTTTTAAGGACCCTCCATACTGTTCTCCATAGAGGCTGTACCAATTTACATTCCAACCAACAGTGTATGAGGGTTCCCGTTTCTCCACACCATCTCCAACATTTATTGTTTGTAGATTTTTTCATGATGAGCATTCTGACTGGTGTGAGGTGATACCTTGTGGTAGTTTTGATTTGCATTTCTCTAATAATTGGTGATGCTGAACATCTTTTCATGGGCTTTTGGGCCATCTATTTGTCTTCTTTGGAGAAATGTCTATTTAGATCTTCTGCACATGTTTTGGTTGGAGGAATCAAGCTCTCTGACTTCAGACTATACTACAAAATTACAGCAACCAAGACAGTATGGTACTGGCACAAAAACAGAAATACAGACCAACAGAACAGGATAGAAAGTCCAGAGATAAACCCACACACCTACGGGCAACTAACCTATCACAAAGGAGGCAAGAATATACAATGGAGAAAAGAGTCTCTTCAATAAGTGGTGCTGGGAAAACTGGACAGCTACATGTAAAAGAATTAAATTAGAACACTCCCTAACACCATACACAAAAATAAAATGGATTAAAGACCTAAATATAAGGCCAGGTACTATAAAACTCTTAAGAGGAAAACTTTGGCAGAACACTCTCTAATATAAATTGCAGCAAGATCTTTTTAGATCTACCTCCTAGAGTAATGAAAATAAAAACAAAAATAAACAAATGGGACTTAATTAAAGTTAAAAGCTCCTGCCCAGCAAAGGAAACCATAAGCAAAATGAAAAGACAACCCTCACAATGGGAGAAAATATTTGCAAGAGAAGCAACCAACAAGGGATTAATCTCCAAAATATACAACAGCTCATGCTGCTGAATATTTTCCTTGATTTTTATTTTAATTCTGTTGTGATCAGAGAATATATTCTGTATGATTTTACCTTTTTTAAATGAGTTGAGAGTTATTTTTTTCTGGCCTAACATGGTCTACCTTGGGAAAGGACTATGTTCTCTTGAAAAGAATATGTATTGTGAAGAACTTAAGTGTAGTGATCTATAAATATTACTTAGGTCAATGTGGTGAATAGTGTTATTTAGATGCTTTATATCTTCACTTTTTGTCTAGTTTTTCTATAAAATAATGATGGGGATCAGAGAAAAGAAGAGAAAGATAGAGGTGAAGCTGTCCAATTATAATTGTGTTTTTGGCTTCAATTCTGTCAAATTTTTCTACATTTATTATGAAGCTCTGTTATGAGGTGCCTACATACATCTAATTGTCAACCTTCATGCTGGATTGACTCTTTAGTCATTACAAAATTGTCCCTCTTATCTCTACACTGAAGTCTATTTTGCCTGGTATTAATATAGCATTGATAGGCCTACTGACAGCATGATGTGTATTTTTTCCCATCCATTTATGTTTTATTTTATTTATTTATTTATTTATTTATTTATTTATTTATTTATTTATTTATTTATTTATTGTGGTATGTGGGCCTCTCACTGTTGTGGCCTCTCCTGTTGCGGAGCACAGGCTCCGGATGAGCAGGCTCAGTGACCATGGCTCACGGGCCCAGCCGCTCTGCGGCATGTGGGATCTTCCCAGACCGGGGTATGAACCCATGTCCCCTGCATCAGCAGGCAGACTCTCAACCACTGCACCACCAGGGAAGCCCCATCCATTTATGTTTAAACTGTATCTTTATATTTCACATATGTCCATTTTAGATAGTTATAGTATCTTCTACTTAGTGACTCAAGTTTATGCAGTATTTGGAGTCTCAATATAGTATATTTTTTCTGTTGATTCTCACATAGGATGTCTTGTTTACTTACGTGGGTTTTTTGGATTTGTTTTCTTTTTTCTTTTGTTTTTGTTTTTACTATGAACTTATGCTTGGTGAAATGTTATCTGTGAGACATTTAGATGTGAGACTTTAAAATGCTTTCCATTATAGAAGATATTGGTTATTTATGCTAGGTTTTGGGGGGCACTACCAATACAGGAAAGTGTAAACTAGGGGTTCAGCTTTGATTTTTTTTATTGTGATAAAATATGCATAACATAAAATTTATCATTTTTAAATGTACAATTTTGTAACATTAAGTCTATTCACATTGTTGTGCAACCATCATCGCTATCTATTACCAGAACTTTTTCATCATCCCAAACTGAAACACTTTACTCATTAAAAAATAAACCTCCATTCCCTCCTCCTCCTAGACCCTGGTAACCACTATTCTCCTTTATGTCTATATGAATTTGACTATATTAAATACCTCATACAGGTGGAATCATATAATATTTGTCTTTTTATGTCTGATTTATTTCATTTAACATGTCTTCAGTATGAACGTCCATATTCTACCATGTATCAGAATTTCATTCCTTTTAAGGTTGAGTAATATTCCATTATATGTATGTATAATATTCCACTGAATGTATGTATGAATGTTTATAAAACATTACATTTATCTATTCATCTGTTGATGGATATTTGGGTTGTTCCCATCTTTTGGCTACTGTAATAATTCTGCTATGAAAATTAGTGTGAAGATATCTATTTGAATCCTTGCTTACAATCCTTTTGTGTGTATACCTAGAAGGGGAATTGCTTAATCATACAATAACTCTATATTTAATTTTTTGAGGAAATGCTGTACAGCTTTCCACAGAGGCTTCACCATTTTACATTTCCAATAGCAATGCACAAGACTCCAATTGCTCCACATTCTCAACACTTGCTTTCTGTTCTAGGGTTTTTAAAATAGCCATTCTGAGTGGGTTCAACTTGCATTTCCCTAATGACTAGTGATGTTGAAGATTATTTCATGTACTTATTGGCCATTTGTGTATTTTCCTTGGAGAAATGTATAACAATTTTTAAATTGGGTTTCTTTTGTTGTTGCTCTTGTTGTTGAGTTGTATGAGCTTTTTATATATTCTGACTACTAATCCCTTACCAGGCACACAATTAGCAAATATTTTCTCTTATACTGTGGCTGCCTTTTCACTTTCTTGACAGTGTCCTTTGATGCATATATATATATTTTTTTGATGAAGTCCTTTTTATCTATTTTCTTATGTTGCCTGTGCTTTTGTTGTCATAGCCAAATCCAGTGCCATGACACTTTTTCCCTATATTTTTGTTTAAGTTTTATGCTTTTAGTACTTATATTTAGGTCTTTGATCTACTTTGCATACACTTTTATATATGGTGCAATGTAAGTGTCCAACTTCGTTCTTTTGCACATAGATATCTGTCCTTTCGCCATTAATTTGTCTTGGCAACCTTGTTGAACATCACTTGGCAGTATATGTGACATTTATTTCTGGGCTCTCTATTCTATTCCATTGTTCTATGTATCTGTCTAAATGTCAACAACACAATGTTTTTATTACAGTAGCTTCATAGTAAGTTTTGAAATCAGGAATTATGAGTCCTCCAACTTTGTTCTTTTTTTTTTCAAAATATTTTTGGCTACTCAAGGTCCTTTGAGATTCCATATAAATTTCTCTATTTTTGAAAAAAATTCATTGGAATTTTGATGGCAATTACATTGAATATGTAGATTGGTTTGGGTAATATTTCCATTCTTAACATATTAAGTCTTATAATCCATAAACAGGAGATGTATTACCAATTGTTTATGTCTTCTTTAATTTCTTTCAGAACTGATTGTAGTTTTAAGTATTCATGTCTTTCACCTTCTTGGTTAAGGTTATTCCTAAGCATTTTCCTTTTTCTTGATGCTATTGTAAATGGAATTAATTTCTTAAATTATTTTTCAGATTTTTCACTTTTAGTGTATAGAAACTAAACTGACTTTTTGTATATTTATTTTGGATTTGCAAGATGATGAATTTGTTTATTAGTTCTAATAGATGTTTTGTGGAATCTTTTGGGAATTTCTACATATAAGATAATTTCATCTGTGAAGAGATCATTTCACTTCTTTCTTTCCAGTTTGGACATTTTTATTTCCTTTTCTTGCGTTTCTGCTCTGGTTAGAACTCCCAGTTCTATGTTGAATGAAAGTGGCAGAATTTGGCATCCTTGTCTTGTTCCTGATTTTCGGGAAAAACCTTTCAATCTCTCACCATTAAGTTTGATCTTAGCTGTGGGTTTTTCATACATGGCTTGTATTATGTTGAATAAATTTCCTTTCTTCCTTAGTTTGGTGAATGTTTTCATCATGAAAGATGTTGAAATTGTCAAGTGCTTTTTCTTCATCAATTGAGAAAATCCTGTGGGGTGTTTTTCCTTTACTCCATTAATGTGGTGTATTATATTGATTGATTTTCATATATTGTATTACCCTTGTATTCCAGGAATAAAACACATGCTCATGGCATGTAATCCTCTTAATATGCTGCAAAATTTGATTTCCTGGTATTTTGTTGAGGATTTTTTATTTATTTTTAATTTTTTAAATTTATTTTTTTAATTTTGGCTGCACTAAGCGGCATGCAAGATCTTAATTCTCCATCCAGGGATGAAACCCACGCCCCCTGAAGTGGAAGCACAGAGTCTTAATCACTGGACCTCCAGGAAAGTCCAAGTTGAGGATTTTTTAAATCATTACTTAACAGTTTTATTTTTATGTGTCTCAGCATGGGTCTCTGAGTTATCCTGCTTGGAGTTTGCTGAGTTTCTTTTATTTACGTATTCAGATTTTAAAAATCAATTTGGGGATGTTTTCAGCCATTATATCTTCAAGTAATCCTCTGCCCCTTTCTCTCTCTCTTCTCTTTCTGGGACATCCCTGATGTGTACATTTGTCTACCTGATTGCGTTCTGTAAGTTCCTTAAACTCTGCTCACTTTTCTTCATTCTTTTTTTCTTTTGGTTTCTCAGACTCAATAATTTCAAATGACCTATCTTCAAGTTTGCTGATTCTTTATTCTGCCTCTTCGAGTCTGCTGTTGAAGCTCTGTAGTGAATTTTTCAATTCAATTATGTTATTTTTTAGTTCTATAATTTCTGTTCAGTTCCTTTTTATAAGTTTTATATTTTTTAATATTTTTATTTTATTCATATATCATTTTCCTGAGTTCCTTTCATTATTTGTATATTTCTTTAGCTCTTTGAGCATATTTAAGACAGTTTTTTTAGAGACTTTACCTATTGAATCTGATTCCTGTATCTCTTCAGGGAAGGTGTCTGATAATTTATTTTCTTCCTTCAAATGGGCAATATTTTCCTATTTCTTTGTATGCCTTTTGATTTTTATTGTCATTGAAAGTTGGGCATTAAAAAAAAAAAACAGCTGCTTCTCTCAGTCTTGGTGGACTAACTCTGTGCTGAGATAGTTCTTCACTAATTACCTTGGTGTGGTGTGATCCTTGCAAACAGCCAGAAGTTAAAGTCTTCTGAAAACTTTTCTGAGAATACATTTTGCCTGGGCCTGTGTGATTCTTTGATTCCCCTGTGTTACATGGCTTCTTTTGAATGTTTAATTTCCCAGATAGTCTCCTTTTAACTTTTTCTGAGTTCCTTAGTTAGTCTCTGGTTGGTCTCTGGTGCAGTATCTTCCCCCAGGTGTCTGTGGGTCTTATTTTCCCTGTACCTTTCCTGAGAAGTGCTTGCTGCTTCTTCCCACCTGATATCTGAGTTAGGTGAAATGGGGACAATTCTTTCAGCTATCCCTCATACTGGTTAGAATGTTGAAAACATGGTCTGTTCTACTCCCTCATGTTTGAGGGAATAAATTGGGAACTGAGTTGTCTCCACCTGAACAATACTTTGCCATGCTAGGGAGAGTGTGGGACATGGGTGAGTAAAAATGCCATAAAATTTCCTGCCATTGTTAATGTGGATTTTTCTTAATTGGGTGTTTTTTGGTTGCCAAAGACCTTTGACTGTTCATCAGAGTTCCTATGAGGTTATTTTACCCAGTTTTGTTATTTTTGATATTTTGATGGAGAAACAAGATCCTGGGGCTTCCTAGTCCATCATTTTATGATATCATTCTTGTTTCTCATCTTTGACTTTTGGAGGCCACACAGTTTGATTCAAGCCTCAAATTCACATGAGGGCTATCTTGTGTTTAAGGATCCTCAGAGCATGTTTTTTCTTTCCTCAAAAAGCCAAGTTCAAGTTAATCAGGTGTTTTAAACTGCTTCTTTTAGTGAGAAATTAATCTTTTTTTCTTATTTAATCAAACTGAGGGTATGGCTCTTAAGATATACCTTCTTTATATGAGGCCCTCAATTCAACTTTCTACCTTGCTTTGTTCCTAGGTTCTGTCTCTTCTCCTCTGCTTCTGACCCATGAAAACAAGAAATTGACAGATGACACAAGAACAGTGCTTGGCTTCAATATAGTTTTGGTGATTCATGTTTCCTCAGTAATTTTATCCTCTAACCATGTCCTTTATGTTCCTAACATTTGTACAATACATTTAACTGTTTTAAAATATTTTTTATCCGGATTTTTGGATATTTTGTAAAAGGAGATGTTTTCTAAAACATGTAATCCACCATATTGTTACACTCGTAAATCCTTCATGACTCACTTTTAACAGTTGTTCTTTACAGACCATAAAAATAACTGTGATGATCTTATCTCCTGTAGTTCTTCTCTAAACAATGTATGAATTTACATAGCATCAAGGGATCAGTCTTTGATGATGAACATTTCCACATTTTGGTTAATAAGATACAGGTTCTAAAAATCCTAATTTTTGAACATTTTATAAATATTGGAAGCATGCAGAAAATGTTTAAACAGAAAATGTTTAACTCGTTGATTAAAAACAGTGCATGTTACATCACTGGTCTGATTATCAAAGATCAGCTGTTGGACTTGTAGCCATTCTTCAATTGTACTTTCCAAATGTCTCTTCCTTTGGAAACTTTATTTCTGGGGAGAAAAAGGAGAATTCTGCAGATATAAAGTGGGATATCAATACAGAGACATTTGGTATACAATTACAGATAGAAAAAAACAGATAGGATGAGGAAAAACTACAAGAAAAAGATGCTAAGGGCTGGGCAGATAAGGTGACATAAGTCCTGAAGATGAATAGGAAATAATGAGTAAAATGGAAGAAATGAAGTGTCAAACAGAAAAGGTAAAAGGAAATAAAACTGGGTAAAACTGATGAAGGCCGAAGGTCTGTCTTAAAAATCCTCTCTATCTTTACAGGCTCCCAGTGGAAGTTAAGAAATCACTTCTCAAGGTTGATAATATATCCTGTTACTATAATTCACAGTCTATTTCACTAATTTCATATATTTTTAAATTTATTTAACTCTCTATACCTTTCTATCTTATCTATCTATCTATCTATCTATCTATCTATCTATCTATCAACATCTATCTATTTTGCCAAGAGGTGGCTCTGTTTCTCCCACAGAGTAAAATTCAGGACCTTTATAATATAAATTTTCTGATTAGAAGCTATTTTGTTTCTGATTTACATTTATGTTCCCAGTAGTTAAGATTCCTAGAATTCTGACCTAGGATAAATATAGACCTGCTAATTTAGAAAATGGAAAACAGACACCAGATTTGTTACTAAGTGCTTCCATTATCACTATGACAAGCTTACAGCTCTTTAAATTTCCATCTCTTTGCCCTGATATTTATTGTTCTTTATTCAGAAGCTTTCTATTCTGAGTTAAAACTCTCCTTTAGGTGCATTAACCAAACTCTCACCTCAAGAAACTAAACCTTTCTCCTTGGATTGTAAGCCATTCATGACTACCTGAATTCCATGATCAAGCCAATGGCTACACAGTCTACTCAAACTAGACTTCCTAGTTGAGAATGAGAGCATGAGAATATCTCTTTTTTCTTATCCTTAGGCCAAAAACTCTATTGCGTTAGTATCAACAGCATGCCAAGTCTATCTATCTCCTTAATCCTCCCCTGAAAGGACCAAGTTTTCACTGGGCCTGGGATATTTTTTATTATATCACCTTTCCATAAAAGAACATAAAGACAGTAGTCGTTGGTTGTGGAATTTGTGAGACATCTTAAAAGTGAAAACTCAATTTATGAATTTCATAAGCCCATATATAGCAGTTTCCTTATAGGTATATAGGGTCTATTATAAGTACTGTATCTACCAATTTTTGTCTCTGGCTTAACCTGAATCATGAATTGTAAAAGCAGTAGAATAATGAAAATAAAACTATATTACCCCAAAAGATATTGTCTTTGACACTTTTTCTTATTCCATTAACAGCTTGTCAATTTTTAATGTTAATTAGACTTATTGATCTCTATTTTATATTTTAATAGTTTTTTTTTTTCATGTAGCACAATTTGGAGCATATTGAACCTTCCATGTGTACCAGGTCTTTCTTTTCTATAGTTACTAAAGCACTGACCATGGTTAAATTTTATAAGAAGTTGCAAATTGATGAGCAGCTTTTAAAGATAAGCATATTTATGGAATGATACATCATTTTTGAAAAATCTCAGCTTCATTTTCAAAAGCATTTTAAAATGAATGATTCACACACCAAAGCCAGTAGTTTCATTAAAGAGTGAGGTTAGAAAGGATAACAAAGTACAATTGATTCTGTAACAATGTCGGTTCTAGAATTTGAGTTCAAGTTAATAGTCCAAAATTTTAAACTCCTTAATCACACTTTTACTGTTTCAATTTTACATCTTCTTGTCATTTTCTCTTTACTCTGTTATTCTGCTTCTGACTTTAAAAACATATTACTGACAGTTTGCCACTTTTACCAAATATATGATATGAGGTATGAAAATTCAAATTATACAGTTTAGTTATTTAACATTTTTAGCCTTGAGTAATACTTGGAAAAAGTTATGGGTAATAATGACATTATTTATTTTACTTTCTGATATTGACTTTAAATTAATTAGGCATCTATAACTTGCAAATAATTAATTAATCTCTTTCAACAATGGGTATTAAGCACAGTTCCAATATATAGCATGCAATAAAAATTGATGAAGAGAATAATCTGTGATTCCATGTGATAGTTGATAAAATCATATTGGCCTAATCAAATCAAATTATTGATCAATTTGTTGTGATGTAACAGAGAAATTCTTCTAGCCATATGATCATTAGATGCTTAAGTCATCTTTGGGTATATCTTTTAAACATTTCAGCTTGAAAAAGTCTTTTTCTTTCTTCCAGGTTTCTTGATATATAATTGGCATACAGCACTGTATAAGTTTACGGTGTACAGCATAATAATTTGACTTGCATACATTATGAACTGAAGACCACAATAAGTTTAGTGAACATCCATCATCTCATATTGATACAGATTTAAAGAAATAGAAAAAAATGTTTTTCCTTGTTATGAGAAGCCTTAGTATTTACTCTCTTAACAACTTTTATA
Organism: Pseudorca crassidens; assembly: GCF_039906515.1. NCBI lineage: Eukaryota > Metazoa > Chordata > Mammalia > Artiodactyla > Delphinidae > Pseudorca > Pseudorca crassidens. Next base: position 46,932,389 of record NC_090317.1, on the reverse strand, counting down.
TATAACATATAACAGTGTTAATTATATTTATCATATTGTACATTGCATCCCTAGTACTTATTTATCTTATAACTGGAAGTTTCTACCTTTCAGCTGCCTTCATCAAATTTCCCCTACCCCTTCTCCTACCTCTGGTAACCACAAATCTGATCTATTTTTCTATGAGTTTGTTTCTTCCAGGTATACAACATAGTGATTCAATATTTCTATACATTGCAAAATGACCATCATAATAATTTTAGTTACCAATCTGTCACCATATGAAGATACTATATAATAATTGACCATATTCACCACAATCTACAGTAGACATCTATTTTTTGCTCAATACCCTTTTGTTAAAACAAGTATCTAGCTGTTTCTTTGAGAACTATCCTCTTCTTTACTCTCAATCCATATGGTCTGTATAAGATTGAGACCATCCCAGACCTCCAAGGTTACACCCTGATTAGCCCAAGCCATTTCTCTGTTCTCAGTCATCACTTTAAGGATGGATATCTTTTCTACTGTAGCCAGTCATATGCAATTAAAGTTTTGCTGATATTTTTGGAAAAGAGGCTGTTATTCCTTTTGCTTGGATAGAAAACTGAGATGATGTATGCACTGCATTGTCACTACCTTCTGACTTCATAGAGTGTGAGTATGAAGCCAACCCAGCTGAAGAGTCATAACATAGAGGTGAACTGAGACGGAGTCCTGATAACATCATTTAACCCTAAATATAGCTGTTCCTGAAGGCAGTTTTGCCCTTGGAGTTTTCATTTGTTAAGCAACCTATATATTACTTTCTATCTCTCAGAAAGACTTTACTGACTCTAAAAGGTCAAATATAAATGAACAGGTAAAGTGAGAGTAAATAGACAAAGTTCCCCAAACTTGGAACATGTTACCATCTCTTTCATGTCCTCTTAAAGTCTAAGACTTCAATAAATATTGCTTTGGAGTAAAGATGAGCACAGGCATTAGATTTTACATCCTTAATACACCAATATGTGGATTCTTTGAAAGTAGTTTTTATTTGGTAAACTCTTTGCATCTCTTTGTCTAAGCTAGCTATAAAAGTGTTTATTACATTATATTTTAATAAAATACTTCATTAATTTAAATTCTATATTTTGTCCCCAATATTTGTTTTAATAATAACAATATTAGTAATAATAACAGCTACTATGTATCATGTGTTTATGTGCCAAACATTATGCTAAGTGAAAGGTACACAATTAATTATTTTAATTGAGAACACATATCTGTAAACTAAGCATTGTAATATCGATTTTATAGATGTGGAAATTGAGGGTCAGAAAGTTTAAATAATTTACCTCAGATAACATAGCTGTTAACTAGCAGAGTAGGATATAAACTTTTCTGTCTGACTCCACGTCTAGGGCTTTAACTATTATGCCATTGAACTCCAAAATCTGTACTCTTAAACATTGTTCAAAACTATCTTTAAACCAAATGGTGAAAATAAAACAAGGAAATAAAACACTATGGATCCAAGAAGAGGAGAGGAAAGATAGATAATAATGATGAGCCAGAATATCAAGTGAAGAGAGTGAATAATAAAATACTTTCAATAACAAAAAAATCTATTAAAATAGGCACAGGAACTAAATAGACACCTTTCCAAGGAAGACATACAATGATCAACAGGTACATGAAAAGATGTTTAACACCACTAATCATCAGGGAAATGTAGACCAAAACTACAATGAGACATCACCTCACACCTATTAGAATGGTTATTATCATCAAGACAACAGATAATGAGTATTGGTGAGAATGTGAAGAATAGGGAGCCCCATATAATGTTGGTGGGAATGTAAATTGGTGCAGCCACTATGGAGAACAGTATGGAGTTTTCTTTAAAAATTAAAAATAAAACTACCATATGATCCAGCAATTCTACTTCTAGGTATATATCCAAAGGAAATGAAAAATAAGATATCAAAGAGATGTCTGCATTCCCATGTTTACTTCAGTATTATTCACAATAGGCAAGATATGGAAACAACCTAAGTGCCCATCAACAAGTGAATGGATAAAGAAGATGTGATACACACACACACACACACACACACACACACACACACACACACAAAATGAAATATTATTCAGCCATGTAAAATAAAGAAATCCTGCCATTTGAAATAACATGGATGGGCCTTGAGGACATTATGTTCAGTGAGATAACTCAGACAGAGAAAGACAAATATTGTATGATATCACTCATATATTAAATCTGAAAAGCCAAATTCAAAAAAGCAGTGTAAAATTGTGGTTGCCAGGGACTGGAGGGTGGGGAAATTGGAGACATGTCGCTTAAGTGTACAAACTTACAATGAGTAGTAAATAAGTTCTAGCGATCTAATGCACAATACAGTGCATATTGACAATAATATTGCATTATAATCATCAAAATTTCAAAGAGATGAGATCTTAAGTATTACAACCACGAAAAATTAAATAACTATGTGATGTGATAAAAGTGCTATTACTAAAATGGCAATCATATTACAATATAAAAATGTATCAAATCAACATGTTGTATACCTTAAATTCACCTTTATATATTAAATATGTTTTAATTTAAAAGATCTTCAGTGTATAATAAGAGAAATAAAGCATAATTCAAGTAAAACTTGGTGTTCTACATTTTAGATACAACATAGAAAATACCTAGGGTTATATACAAGTGCATAAAATAGCCCAAGTTCAGAATCAGATGTTAAAATAAAAGTTAAAGTAAAATAGTCAATATTCTTATAAAACATGACAGATTTTGCTCAAGAGTTACCTAGGGAGATAACACATTTTGGTGACATATGTTAGGCTGTGCACAAAGAACCAACACTTACAATAAAATACAACTCTCTTAAAAATAAGGTATGCTAGATCCCCCCATGAGACTTTTAAAGATTTTGTTACTGAATTTGCATACCACTTGACAATATTTTTAAATTAAAAAATCAAGACTTTTAAAATGTGATTTTCAATTGGGTCAGTACAAGTTTGCATGACAGCAAAGACAGGATTTACAGTTTCAATGATTTTTACCTACTGATTAAAGTCATAGCAATGTCAGATAGTAGAACATGTTGATGACAAAATAATTCTACAATATGTTTTTCTTCTTGGAAATAAAGGTAGAATCATTTAGACGCAGCTAGTTTACTGCTTCAAAATCTGGCTCTGTAACTTCTTGTGATTTTTTTTTTCTCTCTGTTCATCAATGTCTCATAATCTATGTTCTGTGATATTTCAAGGCATAATCTAATCTAACAATAAAATTAAAGTGGGCTGATAAATCTGAAAAAAATGTATATCATATAGGAGACCTCAATAGAAGAACCCTTCTTAAAAGATTCCCAATAGTAATTCAGACTTGACCATTTTCATAGAATTTGGTGAACTTAGCCTGAGTTTGCCTGATTTTGATCTATTGACCAAGAAGTAAACTGAATCAGAATGGGCTATATGTACTTGAAGGTGCAAAGAGAGAATATGGCTCCAATTTGTTATTAAGTTAAATTTGAAATTAAAAATTGCCAAATAGTAGAAAATGGTCAATGTCTTATGAGACCTGAGTTAGGATATAATATGTGGCATCTTGAGTGGATTCAACAAAGACAATTACAACCCATATTCATTTCCAAACCAAGGCTCATTCAGATCAATTTCACCGTGATAATCATTCAGGGAAAGATTGAGTTCTTTGAGTGACCACAATACACAGAAGATGAAATTGTTATTCATTAACTGGGAGGTCATAATGATATTTCAAAAGAATGTTGAACCATAATTTGAAAAGATCATTCTTCAGGAGCCCTTGAGGAGTTGGAATCCCTAGATGACATTGATAGGGATAGACAGAGAAGCAGGCTACCTCTAGGTGAGTGTGGAATCATGGTAGCCAAAAGAAGAAAATGTTTCAGAAAGGTAAATTAAGTTGAGGACTGATAAGTGGTCCTTGGTTTAGAGGATACAGATATTACTGATGATCTCAGCAATAACAGTTTTGTGAAGTGATGAGGGACTGTGGAAGCCAGATTAGAAAAAGATGATATAAAAGTGGAGAAATGGAAATAGCTTTGAACTCTGTCTCTACCACTGACACTTAGACATTTGATCACTCAGCTGCCACTTCCTTATCCCTTTATAGAGGATAAGAATTCATATTCACTACACATATAAGAAACATTAAAGAGCACACTTAGCACATTGATTTCACATGCTAAGAAATCAACTTTGTGGTTTAAGAAACCTAACCTTCACCCAAGATGTACATATATTATTTAACAAGTGTGATTTTTACCAAGTTTGCCCTGCACTTTCAAGGGAGGAATTAACATGCACTTCTATCTCACCAGTCACCCAGTAAACTCTATCCTCAAAAGTGTTGTGAGAATACTTGTCAAATGACTTAATGAACTCTTGATATGGTGTGTATAGAAGTCCCTGAATCTAAGGACCTCTCAGAGAGAAGACAGTGATAGTTTTTTTGTTTTGCTTTGTATTGTTTCATTTTTACAGTATTATATCTTTTAAAAGATATTTAATGTCAGGGTGAGATGCTTGAGATCAACATGAGGTGCGGATGCAATCAAGATGGTACAATGAAAATAAATATTTCCTCTGAATTCAAAATTAGTGAAGCAGTAGATTCCTGGACAAACTGTAATTTCCCCCTTTAAAACTGAGGAAAGCTGCCATAAGACATATTGCTCTAATTTTGATCCAAGGTACATTACAGGGTAAATCAGTGTCTCAAACGCAATGAGGCTTTCAGCACGTCTCAAGATAGGTCCAAAGACAGGTGATGTAAGGTGCAGGATACAAAGGTGTTTTGCAATATGGTAGATAAGGACCTTAAAGGGGGAAAATGTGCAGGTCAAGCAAGTCCTGAAGTTTCACATTTTACACTACCATAGATTGCAATATGATCAAAATCATGAGGTGGTGGGTCTTCTGCAGACCTCTGCTAACACCTGCAACTGTGGATTATGATCACATTTGGTAGGGCCAGGGCCAGAGCCAGGGCCAATCAGGTACAGTTCTTAGCAAGCTGCTCTTGTGAAATAAATGCATAGCAGTAACATCTGGACACAGCCTGGAGAAAATCCATTTGTTATAAAGAACAGGTTATTTATAGGTGTGTTGTTTTGTTTGTTTATTTTTTGTCTGTGTTTACTAGCAGATATAACAAAATCCATTATAATAAAAGTGATTATTTTATTTGGAAAACAAAACAAAAGCAAATTAAAAATAAGCAAATATCCAAATCAATTGCATGTCTGACAGGTAATAAAAGAAGAAAAAGTAGTCTTTACTGACTTGTTTTTGACTCTACAGACTATGTTGTTATTGTAGAGCATAGGAACGTTGCTGTCAAAGAAGAGTTATAAAAGATTTGATTGACATCTTCAAAGTTACAAAGGTAGGTAATACAATCTTGTCAGGCTCTCCTTTTAGTTCTGTGCAGTAATATGAAAATCAAGGTGTCATTTGAAATGAATGGCTGTCAAATTTGGATATAATTTAAAAATTACTATTGCTGTGGTCAATATGAAGCAGGCTGCAGGACTGAGGAAGGTCACAGAGGCCAATTCTGTAGTCATTTCTGAGAAGGGCCTCATCATTTTATGACCACTAATAAAGTTTGTGGATTTCATGCAAGCTAAGCTAATGAAGAAGGTAGTCAAAGCCATGCTGCAGTGTCTAAAATAGCTGTCTGCCATATGTTAAAGGAATAATTTCATTTTCACCTTGCACCATTAACTCAGACAAAAAGATTATTTTCTCCATCTGGGAGACTCTAACCTAGGCACTGTGGTGCATTGAGTCATCATATGACTTCATTTATGGCATTAATAGAGATCCTTCACATTTGTATAGTAATTAACAGTTTTTAAAATATTTTATATTCAATTATCCATTTACTTCTCATAATATTCCAAAGTAATGATAATCCCATGGGATATTATTCTTACCTCTTGTTTATTTATTTTTTAATTTTTAAAGATTTTTTTTGATGTGGACCATTTTTAAAGTCTTTATTGAATTTGTTATAATATTGCTTCTGTTTTCATGTTTTGGCTTTTGTCTGTGAGGCATGTGGGATCTTAGCTCCCTAACCAGGAATCAAACCTGCACCCACTGTATTGGAAGGTGAAGTCTTAACCACGGGACCACAAGGGATGTCTCTCATTTATTTTTTAACATGAATATAATCCAAACCAGACATTTCCTAGAACTCAGCTAAAGTCCTTCATTATTGATAGCTGTAAAATCAGAGCACATGGTTAAGGAGGCCAAGGAATCTCGCTGATATTGGTCTCAGTTTTCTTATCAGTAGAATGAAAATGATGATCCTTAAGTTACACCCAGCTCTAATGTTACAGAAAACTATAAGTCTAGGTTACTTTTAAGGGCAATCTCATTTCAACATTAAATCCTTCCAGCCTGAAAGCTTAATAACCCTCCACCATCCTTGTAATTCTGAGGAAAATGTACATGCACTGTTAGGAGTTGAGGTGCACATTTTTTCACTAATGTGTTTTACCCCTTAACAGGTAGACTGTCAGTCTCATGCAGATTCAGACCAGTTTTCTTTTTCTTTTTTCACTTGATGCTATTCTCTGTTAAAAATAAAATCTTATATGGAAAGCTGATATATTAGCACCATGTTTAAATTTCATAGTACTATGAACTTAGGTGTGTTAAGTATGTAACATATTTTTCAAAACTTAAAATTAATTTCTACTGGAGCCTCCATTTGTTTGAAGCAGAAATAGTTATCAAGTTACTTTCATACAAACTCAGTCACTTTTACTATTTTTCTCAGTCATTTTAATTTGAATGTGATCAAATTCATGGTATCACTGTCGCCCCTTCTTTCTCCCTGTGGTATATTCTAAGTTTACATTGGAAGCTTATATAAATGCCACTTTGAACTTACTCTAGATATTGATTTGTCTTGGTTTTATTATATGCAACTACTTCTAATACTGGGTTACATTCTCTTGCTTGCTAGCATCATTTTGACATAATGGTGTCCTTATCTGACTCCTTGCTGGATTATCCACTCTTGACCTCTGCTATAGCCTTCTCTCATACCACCCGAAGGTCCCCTGTATGTCAGCTGACTTTCTCTCCTCCTCAGCTAACTACTGCACCTGCCTCCTGGGAACTATAGGATATCTGTATATTTAACCACTCCAGAGCTTCAGAAAATCCAAGGAACTCTCTCTGATACTCCAATTGTTTGACATGTCATACTATCAATTCTTATAATGTGATGTGTTCAAAGTAATACTTTTCTATGAGTCTTGCATGAACCTCTGTGTTTCACCAGAGAAAGAGGTTCAAATATCTTCTCTTGGGGAAATCCAAACTCAAAATATTCCCTATTTCCCCAGATCTTAGACAGGGTTCCCATGTTATTTCCAACTTTCTATTATCTCCAAACTCTTATTGCCTCTTCTGTAGCCCAGAGAGTTATTTTTTCCTCCTCTTGTGATGGGAGAAATGGCTAGCTAAGTATTCTTCTAAATACAAGATTTATGCTAGGACCTGGGACCTTGGAAGTTCAATGTCAATACTTTTTTTCTTTACATTTCAGCTGTGGCTTCAGTTTCTGGACAATGGAGCCCAAATTGAGTTTAAATCAGGAAGAGGGTAAGGCAAAGGGCATCAGAGAGAAGTGGGAAGGGATCCAAGCTAAAACAAATAAACTAAGAAGAGTGACCTCTTGATACACAGAGAGACAAAGTAAGAGCTATTCAGACCCACTCACTGTCTCTTGTTCCTGTCCTCTTGCAACAACCACTAAAATTTCCCAGAAACACTAAGAAACCTTGGAGCACAATTTGAAAACTGAGACATACTCAGAATTTTGGTTTAGTACTGGCTCTAACATTAACTAGCTGTATGACTTTGAAAAGGCTATTAATCTCTCTTGTGCTCTGCTTACCACATATTTTAAATAACAAGAAAACAAAAAAACTGTAATTAGACCCTCTATGCCTAACTCACAGGCTAGTGCAAGATAATCAGAAGAAATATATGTAAAGCATCACTATAGTCAAGCGAAATATATATGTATGTACACACACACAACACACACAGAGAAATACAGAGAGTATTTTTTTTTTCATTTTGTTTCACTCTGCCTAGTACTTTCAAGATCTGAGCACTTTGCTAAAGATTATTTTCCCTATAAAGAGCTATCTTATAATGAAATTTTGATGTGACTTTGGAATGCTTAAAGGCTTCATTGCCACAACTTGCTATGTATGGTCTCCAAAATCATACCTCATCATATGACCCCAATAAAGTCTCGTATGTGAAAACTTTTCTGCTTCCCCTTCTCCATCAAAACTTACTATTCAATCAGGATCTTAACCTCTGCTGCTCCATTCCTAATCATGTCTGTTATCTTAGTAAGGACCACCTGGAGGCAATGATCCAACTTAGATTAGTAGCTATGCTTGTGTAAGTTGAACTCTAATTGTGGGTATTAACTATCATGGAAAGGTATTTGAAAAAGTTAATGGTGGCAGCAAGAGTAGGAGAAACACGGTAGATAGGCAGTAAAAATATCTTTTAGTATGTTACAAATCATACCAAATTTTATTAAGTTGAACTCAGCCTTTAAATAATAAAAATATTTTGAGCTAGAAAGCAAGTTTTATTAGTAACTTTGAACATTCATCAAAGGGTTAAAATATGGGTCATAAGTCAGTATGCATGTGAAAAAATTTGTGCACAAATAGTGGCAATTGCGGGGATAAATATGGCTTTTTAATTTCCATCAAAATTTAGTCTTTCTCAATTCAGACAATATTTTACAAACAAACATTTAATAGAACAGGGGGAATGACTGATAGAACCTGCAAGACATGAATTAAAGGACACATTACTGAGCTATAAAGTGCAAAGCATTACTGAGCTATAAAGTGCAAAGCATTTTGGAACATGCCACTGTTTTGTTGTTTCAGTCATTTCTTGCTTCTGTTGTTGCAAGCCCCATGCACAGATTAGGAATGTTCCCATCCTACAATTACCTATTGTTTTATGTTTTAGACAGACTGAGGCATTGTTCAATGGAGACATAGGCATTTGACCATATTTCTTGACTGGCTCCATATTCAATTAGCTTTGCCATGCTTTTCAAAAGTAGGCTTAGATTTGACTGATATAAAATGTATTTTGTGATAGCGGGTTAAAAAATATGGTCAGATACTGTGGGGCGTATGTAGTGTCTCTGCACATGGCCCGCCACCATCTTGAGATGAGTGTCCGCTGAGGAGGTTCAGTGCACACCCCGAACTGAAGTGTCAGCTCAGCCATTGCACGAGGAAATCTGGCCTGAAGGGCTGGGGCAAGGTCTCTGCACAGGGTCCGCAATGAGTAAGTGAAACAGACAAAGCACAAAGGGAAAAAAAGTTGATGGGCTATGTCTGAAATGAGATTGCCAGATTTATTTTCTTTCCAAATGAAATGTGGATCTTCTAGCACACGAGTGGTGTGGCTGACAATGTTTTGGGGATCTGGCCAGGTATCAGGCCTGAGCTTCTGTGATGGGAGAGGCGAGTTCAGGACACTGGACCACAAGAGACTTCCCAGCCCCATGTAATATCAATCAGCAAGAGCTCTCCCAGAGATCTCTGTCTCAACACTAAGACCCAGCTCCACTCAATGACCAGCAAGCCTCGATGCTGGACACACCATGCCAAACAAATAGCAAGGAAGGAACAAAATCCCACCCATAAACAGAAAGGCTATCTAAAATCATAAGAGGATCAAAGACACCACAAAACACACCACCAAATGTGATCCTAAACACCAGAAAGACAAAATTGAGCCTCATTCACCAGAACAGAGTCACCAGTCTCCTCCACCAGGAAGCCTAGAAAATCGACTGAACCAGCATTATCCACTGGGGGCAGACAAGAAAAACAATGGGAACTACTAATCTGTAACCTGTGAAAAGGAGACCCCAAACACAGTAAGCTAAGCAAAATGAGAAAACAGAGAAATATGTAGCAGATGAAGGAGCAAGGTAAAAACCCACCAGAACAAACAAATGAAGAGGAAATAGACAGTTTACTTGCAAAAGAGTTCAGAGTAATGATAGGAAACATGATGCAAAATCTTGGAAATAGAATAGAGAAAAGAAAATAAACGTTTAACAAGTACCCACAAGAACTAAAGAACAAACAAACAATGATGATCAACACAATAAATGAAATTTAAAATTCTCTAGAAGGAATCAATAGCAGAATAACTGAGGAAGAAGAACGGGTAAGTGTCCTGGAAGATAAAATAGTGGAAATAACTACTGCAGAGCAGAATAAAGAAAAAAGAGTGAAAAGAATTGAGGACAGTCGCAGAGATTCTGGGAAAACATTCAGTGAATCAACATTCAAATTATAAGAGACACAGAAGAAGAAGAGAAAAAGAAAGGGACTGAGAAAATATTTGAAGACATTGTGGCAGAAAACTTCCCTAATATGGGAAAGGAAATAGTCAATCAAGTCCTGGAAGCACAGAGAGACCCATACAGGATAAATCTTAGGTGAAACATTCCAACACACATATTAATCAAACTATCAAAAATTAAATACAAAAAAAAATTAAAAGCAGCAAGGGAAAACAACAAATAATATACAAGGGAATCCAAAAAAGGCTAAGAGCTGAGTTTTCAGCAGAAACTCTGCAGGCCAGAAGGAAGTGGCAGGACACATTAAAAGTGATGAAACAGAAAAACCTACAACCAAGATTATTCTACCCAGCAAGGATCTCATTCACATTTGAGAGACAAATTAAACCCTTTACAAATAAGCAAAAGCTAAGAGAATGCAACATCACCAAACCAGCTTTGAAACAAATGGTAAACGAACTTATCTAGGGAAGAAACACAAGAGAAGGAAGTGATGTGCAAAAACAAACACAAAACCATTGAGAGAATGGCAATAGGAACATACATATGGAAAATTACCTTAAATCTAAATGGATAAAATGCTCCAACTAAGACATAGACTAGCTGAATGGATACCAAAAAAAAGAGATCTCTATATATGCTGTCTACAAGAGACTCACTTCAGACCTAGGGACACATACAGACTGAAAGTGAGGGAATGGAAAAAGAAATTCCATGCAAATTGAAATGAAAAGAAAGCTGGAGTAGCAATTCTCATATCAGACAAAAAAGGATTTAAAATAAAGACTATTGTAAGAGAAGGACACTACATAATGAACAAAGGATCAATCCAAGAAGAAGATATAACAAGTGTAAATATTTATGAATCAAACAAAGGAGCACCTCAATACACACAGCAAATACTAACAGCCATAAACAGGGAAATCAACAGAAACATAATAATACAAGGGAACTTTAAGAACCCATATTCACCAATGGACAGATCATCCAAAATGGAAATAAATAAGGAAACACAAGGTTTAAATGATACATTAAACAAGATGGACTTAATTGATAGTTATAGGACATTCCATCCAAAAACAACAGAATACAGTTTCTTGTCTATTGCCCATGGAACATTCTTCAGGATAGATCATATCTTGGGTCACAAATACAGCCCTGGTAAATTTAAGAAAATTGTGATGATGTCAGGGTATCTTTTCTGACCACAACACTATGAGACTAGATATCAACTACAGAAAAACAACTGTAAAAAATAAAAACATATGGAGGTTAAACAATACACTACTAAACAATCAAGAGATCACTGAAGAAATAAAAGAGGAAATCAAAAAATACCATGAAAAAAATGGCAATGAAAACACGATGACCCAAAACCTATGGGATGCAGAAAAAGCAGTTTTAAGAGGGATGTTTATAGCAATTCAATCCTACCTCAATAAACAAGAAATGTCTCAAATAAACAACCTAATCTTACATGTAAAGCAATTACAGAAAGAAGAAGAACAACAACAAAAAACCCACAAAGTTAGCAGAAAGAAAGAAATCGTAAAGATCAGATCATAAAAAAGTGAAAAATAATTGAAGAAAACAATAGCAAAGATCAATTAAACTAAAAGCTGGTTCTTTGAGAACATAAACAAAATTGAAAAACCATTAACCAGTCTCATCAAGAAAAAAAGGGAGGAGATTCAAATCAGCAGAATTAGAAAAGAAAAAGGAGAAGTAGCAACTGACCCTTCAAAAATACAAAGGATCATGAGAAATTACTACAAACAACTATATACCAATAAAATGGACAACCTGTAAGAAATGGACACATTCATAGAAAAACAAAACTTTCTGAGACAGAACCAGGAAGAAATAGAAAATATAAACAGACCAATCACAAGCACTGAAGTTGAAACTGTGATTAAAAATCTTCCAACACACAGAAACCCAGGATCAGATGGCTTCACAGGCTAATTCTAACAAACATTTACAGTAGAGTTAACACTTTTCCTTCTCAAACTCTTCCAAAATAAAGCAGAGGGAGGAACACTCCCAAGTTCTTTCTACAAGGCCACCATCACCCTGATACCAAAACCCGATAAAGGTGTCACAAAGAAAGAAAACTAATGGTCAATATCAATGATGAACATAGATGCAAAAATCCTCACCAAAATATTGGAGAACAGATTCCAACAGCACATTAAAAGGATCATACACCATAATCAACTGGGGTTTATACCAGGAATGCAAGTATTCTTCATATACACAAATCAATCATTGTGATAAACCATTTTAACAAATTAAAGTAGGAAAACCATATGATCATTTTAATACATGTAGAAAAAGCTTTTGACAAAATTCAACACGGATTTATGATTTAAAAAAACCTCCAGAAAGTAAGCATAGAAGGAACCTAGCTCAACATAATAAAGACCATATATGACAGACCCACAGCCGACATCTTTCTCAATGGTGAAAAGCTAAACCCATTTCCTCTATGATCAGGAACAAGACAAGGTTGCCCACCCTCACCTCTACTTTTCAATATTGTCTTGGAATGTTTAGCCACAGTAATCAGAGATGAAAAAGAAATAAAATGAGTCGAAATCAGAAAAGAAGAACTAAAACTGTAACTGTCTGCTGATCACATAATACTATACATAGAGAATCCTAAAGATGCTAACAGAAAACTACTAGAGCTAATCCATGAATTTGGTAAAGTAACAGAATACGAAATTAATGCACAGAAATCTCTTGCATTCCTATACACTAATGATGAAAAATCTGAAAGAGAAATTAAGGAAACACTCCCATTTACCACTGCAACAAAAAGAATAAAATACATAGGAATAAACCTACCTAAGGAGACAAAAGACCTGTATGCAAAAATATACATCACTGATGAAACAAATTAACCATGATACAAACAGATGGAGAGATATACCATTTTCCTGGATTGGAAGAATCAACATTGTGAAAATAACTATCTACCCAAAGCAATCTACATACTCAGTGCAATGGCAATCAGACTACTACTGAAATTTTTCACAGAACTAAACAATAAATTTCACAATTTGTATGGAAACACCAAAGATCCCGAATAACCAAAGCAATCTTGAGAAAGAAAAATGGAGCTGGAGGAATCAGGCTCCCTGACTTCATACAATTATACAAAGCTACAGTAATCAAGACAGTTTGGTACTGTCACAAAAACAGAAATACAGATCAGTGGAACAGGATAGAAAGCCCAGAGATAAACCCATGCACAATGGTCACCTTATCTTTGATAAAGGAGGCAAGAATATACAATGGAGGAAAGAGAGCCTCTTCAATAAATGGTTCTGGGAAAACTGGACAGCTACATGGAAAAGAATTAAATTCGAACACTCCCTAACACCATACACAAAAATGAACTCAAAATGGATTAAAGACCTTAATGTAAGGTCAGACACCTTCAAACTCTGAGAGGAAATCATAGGCAGAACACTCTATGACAGAAATCACAGCAAGGTCCTTTTTGACCTACCTCCTAGAGAAAGAAAATAAAAACAAAAATAAACAAATGGGACCTGATGAATCTTAAAAGCTCTTGCACAGCAAAGGAAACCATAAACAAGATGAAAAGTCAACCATCAGAATGGGAGAAAATATTTACAAACGAAGCAAGTGACAAAGAATTAAACTCCAAAATATACAAGCAGCTCTTGCAGCTCAATATCAAAAAAACAACCCAGTCCAAAAATGGGCAGAAGACCTAAATATACATTTCTCCAAAGAAGATATACAGATTGCCAACAAACACATTAAAGGATGCTCAACATCACTAATCATTTGTGAAATGCAAGTCAAATCTACAGTAAGGTATCATCTCACACCAGTCAGAATGACCATCAGCAAAAATTCTACAAACATTAAATGCTGAAGAGGGTGTGGAGAAAAGGGAACCCTCTTGCACTGTTAGTGGAATATAAATTGATAGAGCCACTATGGAGAACAGTATGGAGGTTCCTTTAAAAACTAAAAATAGAAGTACCATATGACCCAGCAATCCCACTACTGGGCATATACCCTGAGAAAACCATAATTCGAAAAGAGTCATGTAACACAATGTTCATTGCAGCTGTATTTACAATAGCCAGGCCATGGAAGCAACATAAGTGTCCATCAAGTGATGAATGTATAAAGTAGATGTGGCACATATATACAATGAGATATTACTCAGCCATAAAAAGAAACAAAATTGAGTTATTTTTTAGTGAGATGGATGGACCTAGAGTCTGTCATACAGCATGAAGTAAGTCAGAAAGAGAAAAACAAATACTGTATGCTAACAGATTCATATGGAATCTAAACAAGAACAACAACAAAAATGGTTATGAAGAACCTAGGGGCAAGACGGGAATAAAGATTCAGACCTACTAGAGAATGGGCTTTAGGACACGTGGACGGGGAATGGTCAGCTGGGACCAAGTGAGAGTGTGGTATGGACATATATACACTACCAAACGTAAAATAGATAGCTAGTGGGAAGCAGCCGCATAGCACACGGTAATCAGCTCGGGGCTTTGTAACCACCTAGAGTGGTGGGATAGGGAGGGTGGGAGGGAGGGAGACCCAAGAGGGAAGAGATATGGGTATATATGTATATGTATAACTGATTCACTTTTTTATAAAGCAGAAACTAACACACAATTGTAAAGCAATTATACTCCAATAAAGATGTTAAAAAACACAAAATTATAAACAAAAATAACAACAAAAAAATATCCTGAAGGTTTATCCATGATGTCACAAATGGCAGGATTTCCTACTCCTATTTTCCATTTTGTAAGACCAAAGTTTATATCTAATATTTCTTTATCACTCATCTGTTGATAACAGTTAAGTTGTTTCCATAATCTAGTTACTGTGAATAATATAGGAAAAAACATGGGAGTGCAAATTTTTAAATTTCAATTCCAATTGTTCATTTCTTACATATAGGAAAATAAACTGACTTCTGTATTTCAACCTTGCATCCTGCAACCCTGATACACCTCTTTTTAGTTCCTGACATTTCTTTTTCTATAGGTAGGCAATTGAAACGTGTCATCTGCAAATAATTACTGTTTTATTTCATCCTTTCCAATTTATTGTACATTTTTTTTATTATTATCTTATTATGCTACCTAGGACTTCCAGTAAAATGTTGAAGAGAAATAGTGAGAGAAGGCATCATTGCCTTTCCCCTTTCTCAGGGGAAATCGTGTCTATCACCATTAAATATGATATGAGCTGTAGTTCTTTATAGTTGTCCTTTATCAAGTTGAAGAACATTCTTCTTATTCCCAGTTTGCTAAAAGTTTTTACTATAAATGGGTGTTGGATTTTGTCAAATGATTTTTCTGCACCTATTAATATGACCACATAACTTTTCCACTTTAGTCAACTGATTATTGAGTATTGAACCAACCTATCAAATCTGGGGTAAATCTCACTTGTATAATTATTTTTATACATTGTTGGATTCAATTCGTTAATGGTTTGTTGAAGGTTTTGCCTCTCTGTTTATGAGAGATATTTGTCTGCAGTTTTCCTTTCCTGTAATATCTTTTTCTGGTTTTGATAATGCTGGCTAGAGTAATGCTGGCCTCATGGTATGATTTAGGATGTACACATTGTGATTCTATAATCCAGAAGAAATTGTGGAGAAATGGTGTTATTCTTCCATAAATGTTTGCTAAATTCAACTGTGAGATAATCTGAGCTTAGCATTTTCTTTTTTGGAGAGTTAATATTCATTGTTTCAATTCCTTTAATAGACTTCAGGATACACAGGTTATATATTTCTCCTTCTGTGGATTTGTGTAGTTTGTGTATTTGAAGGAATTGATCCATTTCATGAAAGTTATCAAATCTGCGGACATGTAGTTGTTCATAGTATTCTTTTATTATACTTTTAATATCCTTAGGATGAGTAGTTATATCTTTTCTCTTTCATATATTGATTATTTTTGTTATCTTTATTTTTTCCCAGTTAGCATGATTAGAGCTTTATCAATTTTATTGATCTTATCAAAGAACAAACTTTTGCTTACATTTATTTTCTGTATTTTTCTTGCTTTTAACTCTATTGATTTCTGTACTACTTTGTTATTCCTTTTCTTCTAATGTCTAGGTTCAAATTACATTTTCCTCTAGTTTCTTAATGTTGAAGCTTATATTACTTGATTTTATATCTTTCTTCTTTTCTAATATGTACTTCTAATATTACACATTTCTATAGAACAGTTTTTGCTGCACCTCACAAATTTTGATATATATTTTCTTTTCATTCTCCAAAATATTTTTTAATTTCTCTTGAGAATTTTTCTCTGACCCATGGGCTACTTAGGGGTTTGCTGTGTAATCTCCAAATATTTAGGGATTTTTCAGCTATCTTTATGCTGACTTCTATATTATATCGTGATCTAAAAAAAAAAATACTCTTTGTGACTCAAATCTTTAAAAATTTGTTAGTGCGTTTTATGAACCAGAATGCAGTGTGTCCTGGTGAATGGCCCATGAGAGGTCAAGAAGAAAGTGTGTTCTGCTCTTGTTGGATGGAGTATAATATTGATATAAATATAAAGTAAATCAAGCTGATTGATAGTGCTGTCAGGTCATCTACATTATTACTAATTTTCTGCATGCTTAGGTCTATCAATTATTGAAAGAGGGGTGTTGAAGTCACCAACTGTAATAGTGGAGTTGTCTTTATCTTTTTTCAGATTTATCATTTCTACCTCATGTATTTTAATATTCTGTTTTTGGGTGTATGCATGTTTAGAACTGTATGATGTACTGGAGAATTGATCCCTTTAATATTATGTAATGTCCATCTTCATCACTGGTAATATTTTGGAAACTCTGGATTTATTTCTGAAATTAATATAGCTACTCCAGATTTTTTTAAATTAGTATTAGCATGACATATATTCTCCACCTCTGTACTTTTAGATTTCTGTGATTTCATACTGAATGAGACTTTTTTGTAGAAGACATATAATTGGGTTCGTTTCGGTATTCACTCTACTTTACTTCATATATTTAGATCATTCACATTCAAAGTGACTATAGATATAGTTGGATTAATACCTACCATGTAGTTAACGGTTTTCTATATATTTATCTCTCATTTCTTTTTCTGCCTTCTCTGATTATAACTGAGCATTTAATATTATTTCATTTTATCTCTTCCTTTTATGTGTCAATTATACTTCTTTTTAAAATTTTCATACCGCTTTTTCTAGAGTTTACAATATACATTTTAATATATTTTATTTTTATAACAGTTTTAGGTTCACAGTAAAATTGAGCATAAGATACAAAGATATACCTCCTTCACCCCACGTATGCATAGCCTTTCCCATTATCAACATCCTTTACCAAAATGGTGCATTCATTATAATTGATGAACCTATATTGACACAACATTATAACCCAAAGTGCTTAGTTCACATTAGTGTTCACTTCTGGTATTACACATTCTGTGGATTTTAACAAATGCATAATGACATTTATTCACTCTTACAGTATCATACAGAGTAGTTTCACTGCCCTAAAAGTTCTTTGTGCTCCACCTATTCATCCTTCCCTCCCCTGGTAATCACTGATCTCTTTAGTGTCTCCATTTTTGCCTTTGCAAAAATGTCACATAGTTGGAATCATACAGTATGTAGCTTTTCAGACTGAATTATTTCACTTAGTAACATGTACATAAGTTTCTGTTGTGTTTTTTATGACTTGATAGCTCATTACCTTATGGTACTGAATAAAATTCCATTGTCTGGATGTACTACAGTTTATTTATCCATTAACCTACAAAGGGGCATCTTGGTTGCTTCTAGGAATATGGCAATTATAAAGAAAGCTGCTATAAACACCTGTGTGCAGTTTATTATGTGGACATAAGCTTTGAACTCCATTGGGTTAATACCAAGGAGTGTTATTTTTGGATCATATGTGTATTAGTCTTTTCAGGATGCTATAACAAAGTACTATAGACAGAGTAGCTCATAAACAACAGGAAATTATTTCTTATAGTTTAATTATGACAAGCAGTTATATCTTTTTTACCACTTCATCATTATGTATGACCTCACTTCATCTCTGGTAACTTTTCTTTCTCTAAAATTTCTGCCGTATTTGAAATTATTATAGCTACTCCCACATTCTTTTGACTAGTGTTACCATGATACATTTTCATCATTCATTTATTTATAATCTATATGTGCTTTTCAATTTAAAGTGCATTTCTTTTAAACAACAGGTATTTGTGTCTTGCTTTATGATCCACTCTGAAAATCTTTGTCTTTCAATTGGTGTATTTAGACTATTGCTGTTCAAAGTAATCTTGATGTAGTTGGACTTACATCTACCATATTTGTTACTATTTCCTATTTGTTGTCTTTGTTCTCATTTTTGTCTTTTTTCCTTTATCTGCATTTTGTGTTTGTATTTGGGCATATAATTCTATATTCTCTCCTTTCTTAGCATATCAGTTTTAGTTTTTTTGCTTTTTTTTTGCTTTTTTTACTGGTTGCCTTAGAGTTTGAAAAATACATTTACAATTAAGCCAAATACAGTTTAAAATAACACTATACTACCTCACAGGTAGTACAGGTTTTTTATAATAACAAAAAAATCCTAATTACTCTCTCCCTTCCCTTGTATCATTGCTGTCATTCGTCTTATTTATACAGAAGCATATATAAGTATATATATATATGTATAAATATATATAATACATTATTTATATTATTAATTTGATTGAAAACATTATCAGTTAGATCAATGAAGAACAAGAAAATAAAACTTTTAGTTTTACATTCACATATTCCTTCTATGATGCTATTTTTTCTGTGGATTCAAATTTCTTTTTTTTTTTTTTTTTGTGGTACGCAGGCCTCTCACTGCTGTGGCCTCTCCCATTGTGGAGCACAGGCTCCAGACACGCAGGCTTAGCGGCCATGGCTCATGGACCCAGCCGCTCCACGGCACGTGGGATCTTCCCGGACCGGTGCACAAACCCATATCCCATGCATTGGCAGGTGGACTATCAACCTCTGCGCCACCAGGGAAGCCCTCAAGTTTCTTTTTTTATTGACGTGTAATTGACTTATAATATTACATTAGTTTCAGAGGTACAACATAGTGATTCAATATTTTTAAACAATACAAAATGATCACCATGATATATCTAGTTACAATCTGTCACCATACAAAGTTATTACATTATTGAATATATTCTCTACAAGGTACATTACATCACTGTGACTTATTTATTTTATAACTGGAAGATTTTACCTCATAATACCCTTCAACTATTTCATGTAAACCCCCACAACTCTTTCCTCTGGCAACAACCACTGTGTTCTCTGCACCTATGAGGCAGTTTCTGTTTTGTTGTTTCTTCATTTGTTTTCTATTTAGATTGCACATATAAATGAGATCAGATGGTATATGTCATTCTCTGTCTGAGCTATTTCACTTACCATAATACCCTCAAGGTCCATCCATGTTTTCACAAATGGGAAAATAACATTCTTTTTTTATGACCGAGATGTGGCATATGACTGAGATGTGTCCATTCATCTATCAGTGGACACTTAGGACACTTCCATATTGTGGCTATTGTAAATAATGCTACAGTGAACAATGGGGTACATATATCTTTTCAAATTAGTGTTTTCATTTCATTTTCTTTGGAAAAATACCCAGAAGTGGAAATGCTGGATCATATAGTAGTTCTATTTTTAACTTTCTGAAAAACCACCATGATGTTTTCTATATTGGCTGTACCAATCTATATTCTCACCAATAAAGCACAAGTATTCTCTTTTCTCCACATCCTTGCCAACGCTTGTTATGTCTTGTCTTTTAGATAATAGCCGTTGTGACAAGTGTGAGGTCATACCTCATTGTGGTTTTGATTTGCATTTTCCTAATGATTAGTGATGCTGAGCACCTTTTCATGTGCCTGTTGGCCATTATTTTGTATTCTTTGAAAAAATGTCTATTCAGATCCTCTGCCCATTTTTGGATCAGATTAATTGTTTTTATGATATTGAATTGTGTGAGTTATTTATATATTTTTGATATTAACCTCTATTGGATATATGTTTTGGAAATATCTTCTCCCATTCAGTGGGTTGTCTTTTCATTTTGTTGATGGTTTTCTTCACTGTGCAAAAGTTCTTAGTTTGATGTAGTCTCATTTATTTATTTTCACTTTTGTTTTACCCTTTCATGAGGAGACAGATTTTAAAATATATTGCTAAGACCAATGTCAAAGAGCTTACTGCCTAAACTTCTTTTCTAAGAGTTTTATGTTTCTGATCTTACATTCAAGTCTTTAGTCCATTTTGAGTTAATTTTTGTATATGATGTAAGATCATATATGGTTCAGTTTCATTATTTTGCATGTAGCTGTTCAATATTCCCAACACCATATAGAAGAAACTGTCTTTCTCTCATTGTATATTTTTGCCTCCTTTGTTGTAGATCAATTGACCTTATAAGAATTGGTTTATTTCTGGATTCTCTCCTCTGTTTCACTGAACCATCCATTTTGGTGCCAGTACTGTACTGTTTTGATACTGTAGATTTGTAGAATAGTTTGAAATCAGGAAACATGATATCTCCAGATTTGTTCTTCTTTCTCAAGATTTCCTTGATTATTTAGGGTCTCTTGTGATTCTATACAAATTTGGGGATTATTTGTTGCCTATAAGAGACTCACTTCAGATCTAAAGACACATACAGACTGAAAGTGAAGGGATGGAAAAATATATGTCATGCAAATTGAAATGAAAAGGAAGATGAAGTGGTGATACTCGTATCACACAAAATAGACTTTAAAGCAATAACAGTAACAAAAGACAAAGAAGGGCACTACATAATGATAAAGGGGTAATCCAAGAAAAAGATATAATATTATTTATGCACCTAATAAAGGAGCACATAAATATACAAATCAAATATTAACAGACAAAAGGAGAAGTTGAAAATGATAGTAGGGAATTATAATACAACACTTACATCAATTAATAGATCAACATGACAGAAAATCAATAAGGAAATGTTGCCCTTAAATAGCACATTAAACTAAATTGAACTGGTAGGTATATACAGAGCATTCCATCTAAAACCAGCATAATACACATTATTTTAAAGTGTACATGGAATGTTCTCCAGAATAGTTCACATTTTAGGCCACAAAATAAGTCTCAATAAATTTTAAAATATTGAAATCTTATCAGGCATTTTTTTCTACCACAATGGTATGAAACTAGAAATTGATTACAAGAAGAAAACTGGAGAAACCACAAGCATGTGGAGACTAAACAACATGCTACTAAATAATCAATGGGTCAACAAAGAAATCAAAGAGAAAAAAATACCTTGAGACAAATGAAAATGGAAGCACAACTTTCCAATATTAATGTGACCCAACAAAAGCAGTGCTAAGGGGGAAATTCATAGAAATACAGGTCTACCTCAAGAAATGAGAAAAATTTCAAGTGAGCAATCTAACACTTAATGGAACTAGAAAAAGAAGAACAAACAAAGCCCAATTTAGTAGAAGGAAGGAAATAATGAGGCTCAGAGTAGAAATAAATAAAATGGAGACTAAAAAAATCAATAGAAAAGATCTATGAAACTAAGAGATGGCTCCTTGCAAAGATTAAAAAAAAAAAAGATAAACCCTGAGTCACACTTATCAAGAAAAAAATGGCTCAAATAAATAAAACCAGAAATGAAAGATGCGAAGTTACAAAAAATACCACAGAAATACAGATAAACACAAGAGGATACTACAATTATATGTCAGTATATTGGACATCCTAGAAAAAAATGATAAATTTCTAGAAATACACAATTTCCCCAGACTTAATCAGGAACAAATAGAAAATCCAAATAGACCAATTACTACTAATGAAATTGAATCAGTAATTTAAAAAAAAACAAAACTCCCAACCAAAAAAGCCCAGGACCAGATGACTTTACAATTGAATTCTACCAAGATTTAAATAAGATTACCTAAAAATCCTCCACAAACTATCAAAAAATTGAAGAGGAAAGAATACTTCCATGCTCATTTTATGAGACCAGCATTACCCAGATACCCAAACCAGACAAAGTCATTACAAAAAAAGAAATTACAGGCACATATTTCCGATGAACATAGATGCAAATTCTTCATCAAAATATGAGCCAAAGGAATTTAGCGATACATTTTAACAATACATTAAAAATATCAAGTGATATTTATTCTAGGGATACAAAGATGGTTCAATATCTGCAAATCAATCAATGTGATACATCACAATAACAAAATAAAGAATAAAAATCATGATAATCTCAGTAGATGCAGGAGAAACATTTGATAAAATTTAACACCCATTTAAGATAAAAATTCTCAACAAATTTGGTATAGAAAAAGCTTACCTCAACATAATAAAGCCCATATATGACAAACCCACAACCAACACCATATTCAATAGTGAAAACCTGAAAACTTTTCCACTAAGATCAGGATGCCCACTTTCATTACTTTCATTCAATGCAGTATTGGAAGTCCTAGCCATAACAACAAGACAAGAAAAATAATAACAGGCATCCAAACTGGAAGGGTAGAAGTACAAACATCACCATTTTCAGATGACAAAATATTATACATAGGAACCTCTAAAGACTCCACCAAAACTGAACTAATAAATGACTTCAGTAAATTTGCAGGACACAAAATTAACATACAGAGATCTGGCATGTTTCTATACACTAATAGAGTTTTCATAAAGATAAATTAAAAAATAATTCCATTTACAATTGCATCAAAAGGAATAAAATACCTAGGAATAAACTGAACCAAGGAGGGGAAAGACATGTACTCTGAAAACTATATGACACTGATGAAAGAAATTGAAGAAGACTGAAATAAATTGAAAGATATACCATGATCATGTGTTAGAAGAATTAATATTGTTAAAATATCCATACTACTCAAAGCACTTTACAGAGTCAAAGCAACCCCTATCAAAGTACCCATGGAATTTTTCACAGAACTAGAACATATAATCCTAAAATTTATAGATCCAAGTTTATGACCTGTATCATTTTCCTTCTCTCTGAAGAATGTCTAACATTTTTTATAAGGCACATCTACTGGCAACAAATTCCCTCAATTTTTCTTTGTATGAGAAAATCTTTATTTCTCTTTACCTTTAGAAGGATAATTTTGCAGGGTACAGAATTCTAGCTTGCTGAGTTTTTTCTCTTGACACTTTAAATATTTCACTCATTCTCTTCTTGCTTGCACAGTTTCTGAGAAGTCAGATGTAATTCCTATTTTTGCTCCTCTATTGGTATAGTATTTTTCCTATGGCTTCTCTGAAGATATGTTTTGCTTTTGATTTTCTATAGTTTTAAAATGATATTCCTAGATGAAGTTTTTCTGGCATTTTCCTGTTTGGTATTCTCTGATCTTCCTGGATTTGTGGTTTTATGTCTTATGTTAATTTGAGGATATTTTCAGTCATTATTGTTTCAAATGCGTCTCTTCCTTTCTCTCTTTCCTCTTCTGATATTTCCATTATGAGTATGTTAAAACTTCAGTCGTTGTTACTCAGTTCTTGGATATTCTGTATTTAAAAAAAAAAAGAAAAAGAAAAGAAAAGAATCCTTTTTCTCTTTACTTTTCAGTTTCAGAGGTTTCTATTGAGATAGTCCCAAGCTCAGAAATTCTTCTCTCAGCTCTGTCTAGATTACTTGTAGGCACATTAAAGGCATTCTTCATTTCTGTTACGGTGTTTTTGATCTCTAACCATTTCTTTTTTGTTCTTTCTTAGAATTCCATCTCTCTACTTACATTGCCTATATGTTATTTTATTTTCTCCATCCATTAGAACTCATAGCACATTAATCATAGTTGATTTAGATTTTTGGTCATATATGAATCTGGTTTTGATATTTCTCTGTCTCTTCAAACTGTGTGCTTTTAATTTTAGTCTGCCATGTAATTTTTCCTTGGTAGCCATGCATGATGTACTACATTAACGGAACTTGTAAATAGGTCTTTAGTAATATGGTGATAAGGTGTGGAGGGAGGAGTATGTTCTATAATCCTATGATTATGTGTCACTCTTTGAGTGAGTCTGTACCTCTTGATTGTAAACTTCGCATTGGATTTCCGGCCCCCTTTACCCTTAGTGGTGCAGGATGTCTAGATTGGGCTAATGTTAAATATTTCCATCCCTCCAACTCAGTTTGGTCTGATAAAACCCCAGCAGATTATGGTCAGGTTAAATAATTTCTCCTGAGGGAAGGTCTTGTTGAGAAGAATGAATGCTTTCTGGCATATATCAAAATGGCTTATTTTCCCCTCTCCCTGCTGGAAGCATAAGGGGAGGGGAGTTCTCTCTGATATTCACTGTGAATACCTGGTAGTATTCCAAGAGGGAAAAACTCACAAAATTGTACTGGATATATATATATATATATATATATATATATATCCAGTATATATTAGCAGATATATATATATATATATATATATGTTAATAGTGGATATATATATATATATATGTAAATCTATTTTCAAATAACAGTCTACTGCTTCAGGTGTAGTGTACTTGATGTATAACAGATTACTCCCAATTATGTCTTTTGCCATTTGTGTTGTTGCTGTCATTCATTTGACTTATACAAATTGTATAATTACCCAATACATTATTTCTCTTATTCCTTTAATCAAATAGTTATCTTTTAAATAAATCTCCTATGCTTTTCCTTTCTTTGTATAGATACAAGTTTATGACATAGCATTTTCTTTCTTCCTGATGATGTTCTGGGCATAAAGTTTTTTTTGTCTGTTTTGTCTCAGTTATATATTTTGAAATTAGGAAGTGTGATGGCTCTAACTTTGTTCTTCTTTCTCAAGATTGCTTTGGTTACTCTAGGTCTTTCAAGATTTCACAGAAATTTTAAAATTCTTTTTTCTATATCTGTAAAAGTACCTTTGGGATTTTGGTGGGGCTAGCATTAAATCTGTAGATCACTTTGGGTAGTATGAACATTTTAACAATATTGATTTGCTAATAGATGAACATGGATGTCTTTCCATATATTTGTGTCTTCTTTAATTTCTATCAATGTTTATTTTTAATTTTTCGTGCATGTGTATTTACCTCCTCAGTTAAGTTTACTCCTAAGTATTTTTTTTTCTTTTTAATGCTATTGGAAATGGGATTGTTTTCTTAATTTCCCTTTGGAGTAGTTCAGTGTTAGCTTATTGGAACACAACTGATTTTTACATGTTGATTTTGTATGTTGCAACATTCCTGAATTCATTTTTAAGTTATAACAGGGCTTCTCATGGAATCTTTAGGATTTTCTACATATAGAATAATGTCAGCTATTAACAAAGACATTTTTTCTTCTTCCTTTCTGGTTTGGATTATTTTTATTTCTTTTTTCTTTTCAAATTATTCTGGCTAGGACTTCCAATACTATGTTGAATATAAGTGTTGAGAGTGGGCACCCTTGTCTTGCCTTGATTTGAGTCAAAACTTTCAGTTTTTCACCATTGATTATGATGTTAGTTGTACTTGTGGCTTTGTTATTTATAGCTTTTATTGTATTAAAGTACATTTCTTCTATACCTCATTTCTTTATTGTCTTTACCATGAAATGGAGTTGAATTTTGTCAAATGCTTTTTCTGCATGTATTGAGATGATTACATGATTTATGTCCTTTTTTCTGTTAATGCAGTGTACCACATTGTTTTGTATATAGTAATTTTTATCAGAGGGCTAAATCCCTCTTGATCATGGTGTATGATCCTTTTAATGTGATGTTGAATTCAGTTTGCTAGTTTTTTTTGTTTTGTTTTATTTTTGTTTTTTTTTTGTTTTTTGTTTGTTTGTTTGTTTTTTGTGGTACACGGGCCTCTCACTGTTGTGGCCTCTCCCATTGTGGAGCACAGGCTCCATATGCACAGGTTCAGCAGCCATGGCTCACGGGCCCAGCCACTCCGCAGCATGTGGGATCTTCCCAGACCAGGGCATGAACCCGTGTCCCCTGCATCGGCAGCCGGACTCTCAACAACTGTGCCACCAGGGAAGCCCTAGTTTGCTAGTATTTTGTTGGGGGGTTTTGCATAAATCTTCATCAGCAATATTGTCCTATAATTTTTTTTTTGGTAGTGTCTGTCGAGCTTTGGTATCAGAATAATGCTAGCCTTGTAAAATCAGCTTGAAAGTGTTCTCTCCTCTTCAGTGTTTTGAAATAGTTTGAGAAGGATTGATATTAATCCTTTAAATGTTTAATAGAAATTACTAATGAAGTGTTCTGATCCTGGGCTTTTCTTTTTGGAACACTTTTGACTACTGATTCAACCTCCTTATTCATTATTAAACTGTACAAATTTCTTACTTCTTCATGATTTACCATTGATATCATTCCTATGATATTATTATTATTATAAATTTTATTCATTATCTCTAGGTTATACAATTTGCTGGTTTATAATTACTTACAGTAGCCTCTTGTAATCCTTTTTATTTCTGTATCTTCAGTTGTAATGTCTCTTGTTTTAGATTTTATTGATCTTCTTCTTTCTTTCTTAGTCTAAAAAGAGGTTCCTCATTGTCAATTTTATTTTTTTTAAACAAGCTCTTTGTTTCATTGATTTTTCTATTATTTTCCTCATCTCAGTTTCTATTATTTCTGCTCTAGTATTTATTATTTCCTTTCATTTGCTAACCTGCAGCTTAATTTGTTCTTCTCTTCCTAGTTTCTTGTAATGTAAAGGTAAGTTGTTTATAGAGATTTTTTTTTCTTTCAATGTAGATGTTTATTACTATAATTTCCTATCTTAATACTGCTTTTACTATATTCCCCAAGTTGTGGTATGTTTTGTTTCATTTTCATTTGTCTCAGGATATTTTCTTATTTCCTTTTTGATTTCTTATTTGACTCATTGGTTGTTTAGAAAATTGTTGTTTAATTTCTACATATTTTTGATGTTTCCAATTCTCCTTCTGTCTTTGATTTGTAATTTCATACAATTCTGGTCAGAAAATATGCATGGTATAGTTTCACTCTTCTTCAGTTTGCTAAGACTTGTCTTGTGACCTAACGTGAACTATCCTAGAGAAGATTTTATTAGTCCTTGAGAAAAATATTCATTATACTGCTGTTGGAGGTAATGTTCTATAAATGTTCTGTTAGGTCCATGTAGTCTATTGTGCTAAGTCCTATGTTTCAATTTTGATTTTCTGTCTTGATGATCTATCCATTATTAAAAGTGGAGTATTGAAATTCCATACTATTATTTTGTTGCTGTCTATTTCTCCTTTTAAATCTGTCAGTGTTTGTTTTATGTATCCTGGTACCCTGAGGCTGTGTGCTATGAACTTCAATTGTTACATCTCTCTGATGAATTGATATTTTATCATTATATAAGGTTCTTTGTTATCCCTCATGACAGTTTATGATTTGAAGTCTATTCTGTCTGATATTATATATATATATATATATATATATATATATATATATATATATATATATATATATATAAAACCACCCTACTCTTTTTTATTTGCAATTTGCATGAAATATATTCCCTAAATCTAAAATGAGTCTCTTGTAGACAACATATAGTTAGTTAATCTTGTTTTATTATCCATTCAACAACTATGTCTCTTGGTTGGAGAGTTTAACACATTTACACTTAAAATAATTATTTAAAAAAAAATTTAACTTATTGCAATTTTGATATTGGTTTTCTGACTATTTTGTAGTCCTTTTGTTCTCTTTTCCTCTCTCATTGCCTTTCTTTGTGTTTCACTGAAATTTTTGGTAGAGATATTATTTAATTCTTTTTATTTCTTTTTCTTCTCTGATTACTGTGACTAGGACATCCAATACTATGTTGATTAAAAGTGGTGAGAGTGGGCACCCTTCTTGTTCCTTATCTTAGAGGAAATGCTTTCAGCTTTTCAAAATTGAATATGATGTTAGCTGTGGGTTTGTTGTATATGGGATTTTTTATGTTCAGGTATGTTCCCTCTATGTCCACTTTCTGGAGAGTTTTCATCATAAATGGATACTGAATTTTATCAAAAGTTTTTCTGCATCTATTGAGATGATCATATGGTTTTTATTCTTGAATTTGTTAATGTTGTGTATCATACTGATTGATTTGCAGACATTGGAAAACTCTTGCATCCCTGGGATAAATCCCTCTTGATCATGGTGTATGATCCTTTTAATGTATTATTGGATTTGGTTTGCTAGTATGTTGTTGAGGATTTTTGCATCTATGTTCATCTGTGATATTGACCTTTAATTTTCTTTTTTGTCATATCTCTGTCTGGTTTTGGTACCAGGGTGATGGTGGCCTAATAAAATGAATTTGGAAGAGTGAAGCTATAATAGTACAGTATAAGATCTAGTATATGCAACAAGAAAAAAAAATCCCTTTCCAGAAACATAATTAGAATTATAAATACTGAAAGGAAGAGGAAAGTTGTAAATATTTGTAGAAAATGTATTGTCTACCAAAAATATGCAAGTGAATTAACTAAAAAACTACTAAAATTAATAAATTTATTAATACATTTGGACAAAAAATTTACATATAAAAGTCTATTTATATTAATTTAAGTTTTTCAGAATTAAAACATTGTGTTTCTTCACTTTTGTATGTAACTTAAAAGACATCATATATCAAGTTATATTACAAAGTTACTTCATTTAAAACAAAATCATATTGACACAGGAACATCCAGACAAAAATGTAACAAAATAGAATATAAAGAAATAGACACATAAGAATACTGGTATTTACTGTATTATCAATGTGACATTTAAATTATTAGAGGTAATTTACACTGAAAAAGAAGCCTAGTGCCATTCTGATTTTTAGTTATTTGTTATTAATATATTTTTGTCTCTCCAAAACCTGCATAATTTACTATTTAATCATAGAATATGAAATATTACCACAATATATTAAGATACTTTTCCTTAATCATCTTTTTTAGCACTCTCTTCTGGAACTCCTATTACATTATGTTGGAACTAATTCTTATATGTTAAATGCCTCATATTTTCTGTCATATTTTGCATATTTTTATCTTCTTATCTTTTATTTAAAAGAATATCTTTATTTTAAGTTATATGCATTTTGTTAATTAGCCCATCTTAAAAGTCTCTTTATTTTTTCCATTTAATTTTTTATTTCAACCAGTTTTTATTTTTTCCCATCCCTCCTTTTATGGAGTGTCCTGCTGTATTTTTATGGATACAATATCATCTTGAATCTCCTAGATTTCAATATACACACTTATTTTCTTTTTGCCTTTATATTTCTAAAATCAGCCTGTACCTTTTATGGACTGGATTTGGTCCCCAGAAAGTTCATCACTGAAGTCCTATTTCTCAATTTCATGGTAATTTGAGATAAGGACTACAAGGAGGTAATTCATTTAAATGAGTTTATAAGTCTGGGGCCCTGACATAGGATTAGTGTTCTAATAAGAAAAGATACCAGAGAACTCACCTTCTTCTCTCTCCATCATGTAGGATACAGCAAGAAGGTGGTCCTCTGCAAGACAGAAGCAGAATCCTCACCAGAACGCACCTATGCTGGAGTCCTTGTCTCAGATTTTCAGGCTTCAGAACTGTGAAAAAATTAATTTACTTCGTTTAAGCCACCCAGTCTATGGTAATTTGTTATGACAGTCTGAGCTAATACATACTTTTAACCAATTAGTACATATTTTTCTTTAAAAATTGATTAGATGTTATGTCTTAAGTACTTTTCAGAATTGAGGAAATATATTACTTTTACTTTTGAAATCCTTTTATGTTCCTTGAATCATTTTCTCTTTATTTTTCCAGGGACAATTTTTCTGCTTGTAATATTGATCTTTCCATTCAATGCTATTGGTTTTCATCAAAAGCCTAGTGACTTTTTTCACATATATAAATTAAGGACTATATTATTCAGTATAAGTTGCTATGGTCAGTTGTTATGGCCAGTTTTCTAATAGACCTTCATAAAAGGGCTTTGCAGTAACAAACCTATGAAGGACAGAAATTGCTGAAACTTTCATTTCTCTTCAGACTGTGTGAGCAGAGGAGAATCAGGACAGTTGAGGATATCTAATGGAAATAAAGCATTCATCCTTTTTGCTATAAAGAAACCTATGAATTACTGTAGTCACCTCACTCTTCTTCAACCACTTGTCCAATTCCTGCTATTGCTGGAATATCTCTTGTATCTACCATTACTTTCTGCTACTTCATGCATTCTACTTC
Organism: Pseudorca crassidens; assembly: GCF_039906515.1. Classification (NCBI taxonomy): domain Eukaryota; kingdom Metazoa; phylum Chordata; class Mammalia; order Artiodactyla; family Delphinidae; genus Pseudorca; species Pseudorca crassidens. The sequence goes on along the minus strand of NC_090317.1, from coordinate 46,901,604 downwards.
ATCTTTCCCCTTGAATACTACAATTTTGGTCATATCAGCCACCCATTTAAATCTTTTCAATAGCTTCCTGTTGCTCTTAAGGAAATAAATAGAACTTAAGAACATACAAAATCGTCTATGATCTAACTCTAATTTGGCTTCATTTCTATACATTCTCTCTTGCTGTCCTTGATGCAGCCAAACTACTCTTTCTCTCTTTTATACTAGAAGTCATGCCTTCTCCCATCACTGGGTTTTTAAACATGCTTCGCATTTTACCATCCACATTCTTTCACCTTTGCTTTTAGTCACCTTTATGATCTCAGCTGAAATATCACTTCTTCATGAACTACTTTTCTTAACTTCCTAAAGAAGTAAAATCCTTTTTCCCAGTTCTCTATTGAACCATACATCTTTATGTCATAGACATAAGTATGAGTTTTTGATCAATATCTGTCTCCCCAAACAAACAGTAAATTTCGTGAGGACAGATAATGTGTCTGTTTTCACTCATCATATTACTCCTGGCATTTAGCAAAAAAAAAAAAAAAAAATCTACTCATAGTAGGAACTCAATATACATTTTATAAAAGAATATACAAATGAATAAAATACTTTAGTATATTTCATACCTCAATAATTGCCATTATGTTAGTTTGTTTTCTTGCTTGTTTCTACTTTTCCATCGGTGATGCCCAAAGTACCTTGGATTTTTTTTTTTTATTTGCAGTAAACTTTATTTGTACCTTGGATTTTGCTCTGCTTCTTTTCCTAGCCTGATCTTTTCAGGCTCATGTATTTCCTCTGATCTGGAGGATTCATTCTTACTTTTTCAGCAGCCTACTTTTAAACCTGTTAGGATTGTAGATCCTCTTCCACTATTTTGTTTACTTTATTCATCACCATACCCAAACATGCTTTAGGGTTAGCAAGTATCCTCCATTTGTGAAACAACTAGGGACAATAATTTATCTTATTGTGAGTCATAGTAATTGGATGGTTTACAAGAACCTAGACAAGTTCTTAAAAGATGAATAATAAGAAATTTTAATGCCAGATATAAAAAGAGTGGACATGAAGTTGTGGAGTATGAATCTGCTAGGCATAAGTACTCATCAGTGGGGCACTATTGTTGGGGAATTAGCAAAATCAAAGGAAGTGTGAGAGCACTGGAAAACAGAAATAATGGAAAAAGAGGGGCTCCAGAATACATACAAAATACCCAAGGGTACCAAAGGCAAAGTATGGCTACTGCACAATTTATCTAAGGGCTACACCAGGAATAGAGATATTATATTAACTCCTTCTTGAAGTGTAATGCCTCAAAAAAAGAATATATTCTAATCACTACTAACTTTAGCACTTAATAGTAAAGAATTTAAAAACATCATGCTTCTATTAATAGTGGAAGTCTTGACCCAATTGTATAATCAAGAACTTTATTAAGTTATTGAAAGTGCAACATGTGTGAGTATGATACTAAGATCCAAGGAGTTAGCCACAAGCCAAGGGACTAAAGTCCCTAAATGTAGTCTGAGTTAGGAAAATACCCTTTAAATTACCCCCCATACCTGACATGTAAAATTTATTTTGCAATTAATACACTGTAGTAAGTGATAGATACTTTGACACTTTGCTTTCCACATTATTTTTTTTAACATCTTTATTGGGATATAATTGCTTTACAATGGTGTGTTAGTTTCTGCTTTATAACAAACTGAATCAGTTATACATATACATATGTTCCCATATCTCTTCCCACTTGCATCTCCCTCCCTCCCACCCTCCCTATCCCACCCCTCCAGGTGGTCACAAAGCACTGAGCTGATCGCCCTGGGCTATGCGGCTGCTTCCCACTAGCTATCTACCTTACGCTTGGTAGTGTATATATGTCCATGCCTCTCTCTCACTTTGTCACAGCTCACCCTTCGCCCTCCCCATATCCTCAAGTCCGTTCTCTAGTAGGTCTGTGTATTTATTCCTGTCTTACCCTTAGGTTCTTCATGACATTTTTTTTCTTAAATTCCATATATATATATATATATATATATATATGTGTGTGTGTGTGTGTGTGTGTGTGTGTGTGTGTGTGTGTGTGTGTGTGTTAGAATACGGTATTTGTGTGTCTCTTTCTGACTTACTTCACTCTGTATGACAGACTCTAGGTCTATCCACCTCATTACAAATATCTCAATTTCGTTTCTTTTTATGGCTGAGTAATATTCCATTGTATATATGTGCCACATCTTCTTTATCCATTCATCTGATGATGGACACTTAGGTTGTTTCCATCTCCAGGCTATTGTAAATAGAGCTGCAATGAACATTTGGGTACATGACTCTTTTTGAATTATGGTTTTCTCAGGGTATATGTCCAGTAGTGGGATTGCTGGGTCATATGGTAGTTCTATTTTTAGTTTTTTAAGGAACCTCCATACTGTTCTTCATAGTGGCTGAACCAATTCACATTCCCAGCAGCACATTCTCTCCAGCATTTATTGTTTCTACATTTTTTGATGATGGCCATTCTGACTGGTGTGAGATGATATCTCATTGTAGTTTTGATGTGCATTTCTCTAATGATTAATGATGTTGAGCATTCTTTCATGTGTTTGTTGGCAGTCTGTATATCTTCTTTAGAGAAATGTCTTTTTAGGTCTTCTGTCCATTTTTGGATTGAGTTGTTTGTTATTTTGTTATTGAGCTGCATGAGCTGCTTGTAAATTTTGGAAATGAATCCTTTGTCAATTGCTTCATTTGCAAATATTTTCTCCCATTCTGAGGGTTGTCTTTTGGTCTTGTTTATGGTTTCCTTTGCTTTGCAAAAGCTTTGAAGTTTCATTAGGTCCCATTTGTTTGTTTTTATTTCCATTTCTCTAGGAGGTGGATCAAAAAGGATCTTGCTGTGATTTATGTCATAGAGTGTTCTGCCTATGTTTTGCACTAAGAGTTTGATAGTTTCTGGCCTTACATTTAGGTCTTTAATCCATTTTGAGCTTATTTTTGTGTATGGTGTTAGGGAGTGATCTAATCTCATACTTTTACATGTACCTGTCCAGTTTTCCCAGCACCACTTAAAGAAGCTGTCCTTTCTCCACTGTACATTCCTGCCTCCTTTATCAAAGATAAGGTGACCATATGTGCATGGGTTTATCTCTGGGCTTTCTATCCTGTTCCATTGATTATTTTTAACAGCTCAACTGTTGAAGTTATTTTACAACTTAGAGGCCCTTAATTTCAACATATCATTCTCCTCTTAAGTGTTCATTATTTTTACAAGTTTAATGAAACACATTTTAAATTAGCAGAACACTAATGAATAAATATAAACAGATTTATGCCCCAATGCACAACCCTAGTGAAAGATTCTATAAGCTTAAATATAGAAATTTTAACCTTCATATGAAAGTCAAATATTATGGATAAATAGATATCAAACACTCACTGTAAATAATATTATCAAAAGTAAAGCAAAACAGTTATTTCTTTAAAAATTATTTCAGAGGCTCATAATTTAGGAATTGATTTTTATTAACTTTAATTATTTCTTATGTAGAAGGAAATGATTTTCTTAAACTTGTGAACATATTAGCAAAAACAGTACTGTATAAGGAGACATTAGCCAAGAACTACTATTCCTCAATACATGAAGTATATTTCAGCAATAACATAGGGTAAATTCATATAACATTTGGTTAATTAAAAATGCACAAAATTTCAAGTTAGAATATTTGTGTTTAATTTTTGATTCTGTGACTAAATAGCTGTGTGATTAGGAGAAAACTTTCTCTTAACCTTAATTTTCCTCTTTGTATAATGAAGAAAATAAAACTTTTCTCAACAGATTTTTGCACGGGATAACTGAATTCAAGAACAAATATGAGGATTCTCTGGTGGTGCAATGGTTAAGAATCTGCCTGCCAGTGCAGGGGACACAGGTTCGAGCCATGGTCCAGGAAAATCCCACATGCTGCGGAGCAACTAGGTTTGCAAGCCACAACTACTGAAGTCCGTGCACCTGGAGCCAGTGCTCCACAACAAGAGAAGCCACTGCAATGGCAGGCCCACGCACCACAACAAAGAGTAACCCCCGCTTGCCACAACTAGAGAAAGCCCACACACAGCAACAAAGACCTAAGAGCCAAAAAAAAAAGGAACAAATGATTACTGTTTGAAACTATAAAGTATTGATACTATACAGGTAAGCATTTTTTTCTATTTCATTTTCGTGTTTTTTAATGTTTCCATTCTTATTCCCCAAATATATAAACTTACAACATAGGTTTCAAGTATGGAAAATGGTTCCAAAGTCCAAGACATTTTATATTCTTGCAGTTGCTCTTCCAAATAATGGACTCTAACCATTTTTCATTTTATTATTTTTAGCTTTATATATTGAAACAATTTTAGACTTAAAAAGTTGAAAAGATAGTACAAAGAGCTCCTGTATACACCTCATCTAAATTCCCCTAACGTTAGCATCTTACATATCTATAGAACAATTACCAAACTAAGAAATCTGTACTATACTATTAACTACATGGCTGACTTTATTCAGATTTCCTCCTTTTTTTTCATTATTTTTGTTTTCTGTTACAAGATCCAATTCAGGATCTCATATTGCATTTTGTAGTCATGTTCCCTTAATCTCCTCCAACCTATGACAGTTTCCCTGTTTTCCATTGTCTTTTATAACCTTGACATTTTGGACTCCCGGTCAGTTACTTTGTAGAATGTCCCTCCATTTGAGTTTCTCTGATGTTTTTGAATGATTAATAGAGATTATTCATTATGGTGAAGAATACCACAGAGGTCATGTGCCTCTTTCAGTACAAGGAGTAGATGTCTTATTACTGGTCACATTAACTTTGGTTAAGGTGGTATCAGCCAGGTTAATCTACTGTTAATTTTCTGTTTTACAGTTTGTAATTAAAAATATTTTGAGGGAGATACTTTGAGGCTATGCCAAAAATTTTTTCTTACCTAAAAATTTCTGCTCAATTATTTTAGCATATTTTTTTGTGGATCTTGCATGTAGCAATTATTACTGTAGCATTCTGGTGATGATTTTCCCATTCTTTCTACATTTATTAGTTTGGATTCTTCCATAAGAGTTTTCAGGCTTTCTCCACTTATTTTTAATCATTTATTTACACTGGTATGAACTCATGGATGTTTACTTCATTATTTGGGTTATAATCTGTTAGTATCTTTATTTAAATAGTTGGTAAAATTGTTCAGTTTCAGCCCTTGAGAGTTATTTCAGGTTGCCTCCTGTGTCTTTTTGGTATGCCTCTATTCCCCCTTCCCACCATTTTTTTTTCTAGCATTTCCTTACTTTCTGGCACCACAAGATATTCCATGCTCATCTTGTATTTTCCTTGCCCTGGTTCTGTGATTAAACATTTCTCCAAGGAGTACTGGTTCTTTTTATTGGAGAATGGTATTTAGAAACTATGATCTGGGTGTTAGGTGTGCTCATTGTTAGTGGGGTGTCCACAGGTTATAGGCCCTCTCAGCAGACAGAGCTAGTATGTATATTAAGCCAAGTGTGCACACATATCTATATTCATTTCTCTATGTCGCTACAGTTGAGCCTTGAACAACATGAGGGTTAGGGGTGCTGACCCTCTGTGCAGCTGAAAATCCAACCCTAACGTATGGTCAGCCCTCCATATAGGTGGTTCCTCATCTGAGGATTCAATTAAACACAGATTGTGTAAGAATGTAGTATTTACTATTGAAAATTATGCATATAATTGGACCCATGCATTTCAAACCTGTGTTTTTCAAAGGTCAACTGTATTTTAAAATATGAGTTTTTACTATGTTCATCTTCATTACAGCTCAACAGAGTTCATTCTAGCCTTTCTTGTGCTTATCTGCAACTTTCTTCCCTGATAGTGAGACGCTTGGCTCTCATTATCTTCAATATACTTGTCTGTTCAACCCTACAGTGTTTTGCTTTTTGTATTTTTTTGATATAAGTAAAGTAGTTTGAGAATTGCTAACCCCCACTCTTGTCAGAAACAATTTTACCAACTAGAGTGCCATGTTTGTGTAGAGTTATTTTTGTCCTTCGTCTTACAATGTTGAGACAAAACATAGTTTCAAAGTTACTTAGTCCACTGTTTTTATTCCTCAGCCCTTTGAGTAAGATCATGCCATACATTTTTTTAAATAGATCTTTACTGGAGTACAATTGCTTCACAATACTGTGTTAGTGTCTATTGTACAACAAAATGAATCAGCCATATGCATACATATGTCCCCATATCCCCTCCCTCTTGAGCCTCCCTCCCATCCTCCCTATCCCACCCCTCTAGGTCATTGCAAAGCACGAAGCTGATCTCCCTGTGCTATGCTGCTGCTTCCCACTAGCTAACTATTTTACATTTGGTAGTGTATATATGTTGATGGTACTCTCACTTTGCTCCAGCTTCCCCCTCCCACCCTGTGTCCTCAAGTCCATTCTCTATATCTATGTCTTTATTCCTGCCCTCCATTTTTATTATAGTTATGCTTATTTGAGACAGTCTCCATTCCATCATGGGCTCTGCTGATACCCTAATTGATTTTTTTAGTTTTGCATTTAGTATAATTTACTCTTTATAAGATACAGGTGTATGGAATTTAACAAATGCATACAGTCATGTATCTACAACCACAGTGTCATACAGATCAGTTCCCTATATTTTGCCTTTTCTACGATGTCATTTAAACAATCCATGCAATATGTAGCCTTTTTGGTCTAGCTTCTTTTGCTTACCAAAATACATTTAGGGTTCATCCATGTTGTTGAATGAACCCATAGTTTGTTTCTTTTTATTGCTGAGTAGTATGTATGATGATTTGTTTATCCATTCACCTATTGAAAAACATCTGAGTTGTTTCCAGATTCTTATTATTATGAATAAATGACTAAAATCATTGACACACAGGTTTTTATTGTGAATAGAAGTTTTCATCTTGCTTGGCTAATATCTAGCAGTAGGATTGCTGGGTCATTTGGTAAACTTCTAAGAAATTGCCAAACTGTTTTCTGAAGAGCATGTGACACTTTGTACTCCCACCACCAAGAGAGTTGCAATTATCACATCCTTACTTGGTATTATCAGTTTTTATTTTATCCATCCTAATGTATGTGTAATGATATCTCATTGTGGTTTTACTTTGCATTTTCCTAGTAAATCATGATGTTCTGCATCTTTTCTTATCTTCATTTGCCATCCATACACCTTCTTTAATGAAATTTCCATTTAAATCTATTTAAAGTGAGTTGTTTGTTTACTTATATAGAGTTTTGAATTCTTTACATATTCTGGATTCATGTTCTTTTTTTGGAAATGTGATTTGCAAATATTTTCCTCAGTTACTGTCTTATCTTTTCATTCTCTTAATAGTATCTTTCTGAAAGAAGAATGATTTAATTTTGATTAAATTCCATTTACCATTTTTTTTAATGAATTGGGCTTTTGCTATCATATCTAAATGCTCTTTGCTGAAACAAAGCCGTGAAGATTTTCTCCCATGTTTTCTTCCAGAAAGTTTGTAAGTTTATGTTTTATGTTTATGTCTATGATACATTTTGAGTAAGTTTCATATAAAATATGTGGTGTGTTTTGAGGTTCATTATTTTCTATGTGAAACACCAATTATGATCTCAGAACCATTTGCTAAAAAAACTAACATTTCTCCATTGAATTCCCTTTGCAATTGCTTTTATCAAAAATCATTTGAGTACATTTGTGTGGATATATTTCTGGAATCATTATCCTGTTTCATTGTTCTGTTCCTATACATTTGCCAATACCAAACATTCTTGATTATTGTAGCTTTAAAGTAAAACATGAAATCAGGTAGTGTTACTCTTCCAACTGTGGCTTTTCATCAAAATTTTTTTGCTATATTAATTCTTTCACCTTTCCATATAAATTTTATAATCAGTTTGTTGATATCTGCAAAACAACTTACAGGTATTTATTTATTTTTTTAACATCTTTATTGGAGGATAATTGCTTTACAATGTTGTGTTAGTTTCTGCTTTATAACAAAGTGAATCAGTTATACATATACATATGTTCCCATATCTCTTCCCTCTTGCGTCTCCCTCCCTCCCACCCTCCCTATCCCACGCCTCTAGGTGGTCACAAAGCACCAAGCTAATCTCCATGTGCTATGTGGCTGCTTCCCACTAGCTATCTATTTTACGTTTGGTAGTGTATATATGTCCATACCACTCTTGCACTTTGTCCCAGCTTACATTTCCCCCTCCCCATATCCTCAAGTCCATTCTCTAGTAGGTCTGTGCCTTTATTCCCGTCTTACCCTTAGGTTCTTCATGACCTTTTTTTTTCCTTAGATTCCATATATATGTGTCAGCATGCGATGTTTGTTTTTCTCTTTCTGATTTACTTCACTCTGCATGACAGACTCTAGGTCCCTCCACTTCACTACAAATATCTCAATTTCGTTTCATTTTATGACTGAGCAATATTCCATTGTATATATGTGCCACATCTTCTTTATCCATTCATCCGATGATGGGCACTTAGGTTGCTTCCATGTGCTGGCTATTGTAAATAGAGCTGCAATGAACATTTTGGTACATAACTCTTTTAGAATTATGGTTTTCTCAGGGTATATGCTCAGTAGTGGGATTGCTGGGTCATATGGTAATTTTATTTTTAGTTTTTTAAGGAACCTCCATACGGTTCTCCATGATGGCTGTATCAATTTACAACCCAACCAACAGTGCAAGAGTGTTCCCTTTTCTCCACACCCTCCCAGTATTTATTGTTTCTAGATTTTTTGATGATGGCCATTCTGACTGGTGTGAGATGATATCTCATTGTAGTTTTGATGTGCATTTCTCTAATGATTAATGATGTTGAGCATTCTTTCATGTGTTTGTTGGCAATCTGTATATCTTCTTTGGAGAAGTATCTATTTAGGTCTTCTGCCCATATTTGGATTGGGTTGTTTGTTTCTTTGTTATTGAGCTGCATGAGCTGCTGGTAAATCTTGGAAATTAATGCTTTGTCAGTTGCTTCACTTGCAAATATTTTCTCCCATTCTGAGGGTTATCTTTTGGTCTTGTTTATGGTTTCCTTTGCTTTGGAAAAGCTGTGAAGTTTCATTAGGTCCCACTTGTTTATTTTTGTTTTTATTTCCATTTCTCTAGGAGGTTGGTCAAAAAGGATCTTGCTGTGATTTATGTCATAGAGTGTTCTGCCTATGTTTTCCTCTAAGAGTTTGTTAGTTTCTGGCCTTACATTTAGGTCTTTAATCCATTTTGAGCTTAGTTTTGTGTATGGTGTTAGGGAGTGTTCTAATTTCATACTTTTACATGTACCTGTTCAGTTTTCCCAGCACCACTTATTGAAGAGGTTGTCTTTTCTCCACTGTATATTCTTGCCTCCTTTATCAAAAATAATGTGACCATATGTGCACGGGTTTATCTCTAGGCTTTCTATCCTGTTCCATTGATCTATATTTCTGTTTTTGTGCCAGTACCATACTGTCTTGATTACTGTAGCTTTGTAGTATAGTCTGAAGTCAGGAAGCCTGTTTTCTCCAGCTCCATTTTTCGTTCTCAAGTTTACTTTGGCTATTCGGGGTCTTTTGTGTTTCCATACATGTTGTGAATTTTTTTGATCTAGTTCTGTGAAAAATGCCAGTGGTAGTTTGATAGTGATTGCATTGAATCTGTCAATTGCTTTGGGTAGTGTAGTCATTTTCACAATGTTGATTCTTCCAATCCAAGAATATGGTATATCTCTCCTTCTATTTTTATCATCTTTAAGTTCTTTTATCAGTGTCATATAATTTTCTAACTTGCTGTTATTTTGATTGGGATTGCATTGTATTTAGAAATATATCTGGAAGACTGACATCTTAACGATATTGAGATTTCCAACTCATCCATCCAAAATAGCTTCCTAATAATATAGATCACTACTGATTTCCTTTATTAGTGTTTTGTAGTACCCAGCATACAGATCCTTCACACATTTTCTACATTTATGTCTAAGTATTTTTATTTTTGTGGTATTAATGATATTTTTTATTTCAAATTGATTACAAGTATATAGAAATGCAAATTAATTTTATGTTGCTCTTGCATCCTGCAAACTTACTAAACTTACTTAGTAATTCTTGATGATTTAGTTTCCTTGTTGATTCTTTTGATCTTTCCCATTGGTGTACATTTTATTTCTTTTCTTTCTTATTTAACTGGCTAGAATATCAAATATATATTGAAAAAGAGTAAGAAGATAGGACATGTTTTACTATTTCTTGCTGTTAGCGCTACAACATTCTGTCTTTCAGTATTAAGTATGAAGTTTGCTGTAGGCTGTATTTTGTAGTTACACTTTATTAGGTTAAAAGATCCCTTCTAGTCTAGCTTTTGAGATTTTTGTTTTAATTGTGATTGTATGTTGAATATTGTCAAAGAGTTCTTTGGCATCTATTGAGGTATGATTTTATTCTTTAACATGTTGATTTGGTAAGTAAATTTGATTAATTTTCAAGTGTTGAAACAAGCTTCCATTCTTTAGAAGAATCCCACCTAGTCTAACATTTTATCCTGTGTATATATTACTGGATTCAATTCATTAATGTATTGTTGAGGATGTTTTTGTCTGTTTTAATTAGGAATATTGTTTTTTGGTTTTCTAGTTTTAAGATGTCTCTTACTGCTATCAGGGTAATTTTTATTTTATAAACAGTTGGGAAGCATCTCCTTTTCTCCAATTTTCTGAAAGAGATTGTTTAGATTTGGTATCATTTCTTCCTTGTTGGATAGAATCTGATGGTGAAACCACTTGGAGATGCAGTTTTATTTTGAAGAATGTTCTTAGGTAAAGATTCAGTTTTCTTTAATAGAGGTAAGGGTGTTCATATTATCTATTTCTCCTTGAGTGAGGTTTTGGTAGTTTGTGTGTTTCAAGAAATGATCAATATAATCTAAGTTGCCAAATATAATGGCATAATATAGCATTTCCTTATTACTTTAATTTCTTTATGGTTAGTAGTGAAGTTTTCTTCTTCTTTCCTGAAATTGGTAATATGTATCTACTTCTCTCTTTTGCTTCTTCGTCAGTATGATTAGACATTTGCCAATTTTATTGATCTTTTCAAAGGACCACATTTGTTCTCATTGGTTTTCTATATTGTTTCTCTGTTTTCATTTTTATTTTTTTTTCAATTATCTTTATTATTTCCTTCCTTGTTCTTGCTTTGGATATAATTAACTATTTTTTCTCCAGTTTCTTAATGTAGAACTTTAGAAATCAGGCCTGATATAGTTCTACTTTTTTAATGTAAACATTTAATCTTATAAATTTCCCTCTAAGCATTTATCTACTTGCATCCTGAAAATTTGATATTTTAAATTTTCATTTTAATTCAGTTCAAAATATATATTTTTTAATTTCTCTTGAAACTTCTCTTTTGACATATGTTATTTGGAGGTATTTTTTTAATTCCAAATATATTGTGGATTGCCCTACTATCTTTATACTATTGATTTTTAGTTTAATTCTGTTATAATTCAAAAATAAACTTTATATGATTTATATATTTAAGAAAAATTTGAAGCTTTGTTTTATGATTTAGAACATATATTACCTTGGTGACTGTTTCATATTCACTTCATGAGAATCTGTAACCAGTTTTTATTGGGGGATTGTTCTCTGAATATCAATTAGGTCAATGTGGTTGTTAATGTTGTTCAAGTCATGTGTATACTCACTGATTTTCTGCCTCCTTTTACTGTCAGTTTTTGTAGGGGGGAGGGTAAAACTTTCCAACTCTGGATCTTTCCATTTTATCTTTAAGTTCATTTTAAAAATATTTTTATTGTAGTATAGCTGCTTTACAATGTTATGTTACTTTCTACTGTACAGCAAAGTGAATGAGTTATACGTATACATATATCCCCTCTTTTTTGAATTTCCTTCCCATTTAGGTCACCACAGAGCACTGACAAGAGTTCCCTGTACTATACAGTAGGTTCTCATTAGTTATCAATTTTATACATGGTATCAATAGTGTGTATATAGCAATCATAATCACCCAATTCATGCCACCCACTCTCTTTCCCCCTTGGTATCCACACATATGTTATCTACATCTGTGTCTTTCTTTCTGATTTATAAATAAAATAGTCTATACCAATTTTTTTCTGATTCCACATATATACATTAATATACGATATTTTTTTTCTGTTTCTGGCTTACTTCGCACTGTATGACAGTCTCTACGTATATCCACATCTCTACAAATGACCAAATTTTGTTCCTTTTTATGGCTAATATTCCATTGTAAATATATACCACAGCCTGTTCATCCATTCCTCTGTTGATGGACATTTAGATTGTTTCCATGTCCTGTCTATTATAAATAGCACTGCAATGAACATTGGGGTGCATGTTTTTTTTGGATTATGGTTTTCTCTGGGTATATGCCCAGCAGTGGGATTGCTGGGTGACATGGTAGTTCTATTTTTCGTTTTTAAAGGAAACTCCATACTGTTCTCCACATTTGCTGTGTAAATTTCCATTCCCACCAACAGTGCAAGAGGATTCCCTTTGCTCCACACCCTCTCCAGCATATATTGTTTCTATATTTTGTGGTGATGGCCATTTTGACCAGTGTGAGATGTGAGGTGATATCTCATTGTAGTTTTGATTTGCATTTCTCTAATAATTAGTGATGTTGAGCATTTTCTCATGTATTTGTTGGCCATCTGTATGTCTTCTTTGGAGAAATGTCTGTTTAGGTCTTCTGCTCATATTTGACTGGCTTGTTTGTTTTTTTGATATTGAGCTGCATGAGCTGTTTGTATATTTTGGAGATTAATACTTTGTCAATTACTTCATTTCTAAATATTTTCTCCCATTCTGAGGGTTGCCTTTTCATCTTGTTTATGGTCCTCTTTGCTGTACAAAAGCTTTTACATTCCATTAGGTCCCATTTGTTTATTATTGTTTTTAGTCTCATTACTCTAGGAGGTGGGTCAAAAATGATCTTGCTGCAATTTATATCAAAGAGTGTTCTGCCTATGTTTTCCTCTAAGAGTTTTATAGTACGTGGCCTTACATTTAGGTCTTAAATCCATTTTGAGTTTATTTTTGTGAACTGCTCAGTTCTTTTCTTTTTTCTTTTTAGTTTCAGTCTTTGAGTTTGATACAGGTGCACAGAAAACATAACAGCAAATGAAACTGAAACTTCTTCAAAGTCAGTGTGCATTAGAGCAGTGGTGTGCTATACATACAGACTTTATGTAGCTAACATAATGATCTTTCTAAAACATGGTTTTCAACATGTGGTGCCCTATTCAAATACTTACAAAATAAAATCTAATTCTCTTAGCTTGACATTCAAAGGTCACCTGAATAAGAATAGTCCATTCCCATCTCAGCACTTTTACTCATACTGCACTTCTCTTTCCTTCCTCTCTTCCTACCTCACAATTTTTAAGTCAAACAAAGCCTATAACTGTTGGCAGGACTCTAACTTTTTAAAATGGGTACACTTATTTTCCACATTCTATGACTGTAAAAAGTAAGCTCCATGAAAGCAAGGACTGTGCTTAACTTGCTCTCCTTTCCTTTTTATTCCATCTTATTTTACAGAGCCTATAAAATCTGTGTCTTATACTGATTTTTACCTGAAAGGCATATGATTCTTATACAGAGTTATCAACAAATACTTGTTTAATATATAAATATCTATTGACTAAATGAATGCTTTTGTTGTAGACTCTGAAACTTTCATATTACATATTTATGAGAACTAACTTTAACCTTTATTCATTCTTTCACATCCTTTAGAGATCATCATCACATGTGGCAATTATTTTCTTCTATAAGTAAGAAAGTAATGCGGGAAAGATACATTTATAATTCTATGACTTTGTTTGAATTGATAAATAGTTCTGCTCTTTTGGAAAAGTTGAAAAGAAAAGGGAAAATATTTCAATTTGTATAGGGAAAAGACCTAAGGTGTATTACACACTTTAGGATATCTGAAACTGGTTCAGATAAAAGGTTTGGTTTTGTATTGTTTATGCTTTTGATTGTAAATAGTTAGGGAACACTGTAACATCTTCTATAAAGTGTGTTCTGGAGAGCTCCCCAAACCTGGATATTAATCTGTTCTCTGCTACTAACAGAATATGTGACCCCAGGCAATTCAGGGACCTTCTACACATTCAGCTTCATCATTTATAAAGTGCATATCCCCACTAGTGTCAGAGGGTTTGTGAGGATCAAATGAAATAATAACTGTTGAATAACTTTCTAAAGCTATTAAACATTATTTAAATATAAGAGATCATTATCATTACAAATAAATGGTCAGAAGAAGAAATCTCAGTAAAACAAAAAGAAAATCTCTGCAAAGACTGATACCAAATGTCATGTAATACCTTTTAAAAACCCTTAGTGGCAAGAGATAGCAAACTAATTAATATAGAATTGCCAGATAAAATACAGAATGCCCAGTTAAATTTGAATTTTGGATTAAAAAAGAATTATTTGGGGCTTCCCTGGTGGCGCAGTGGTTGAGAGTCCGCCTGCCAATGCAGGGGACATGGGTTTGTGCCCCGGTCTGGGAGGATCCCACATGCCACGGAGTGGCTGGGCCCATGAGCCATGGCTGCTGTGCCTGCATGTCTGGAGCCTGTGTTCTGCAACAGGAGAGGCCACAGAGTGAGAGGCCTGCATACCACAAAACCAAAAAAATCAAAAACACAAAAAAACAATTGTTTGTTGTTTAAGTAAATTATATACATGGGCTACTGCTTCCTAAACATATTAAAGACACTGCCATATATTTGTTAATTAGCAATGTGATTACTGAGAAATAACAACAAACAAGTTATTTTTTTCAACCACTTCTAATTACTGATATTTAAGAAGGAGAATGTAGGGAAATTTAACACAGGGTAAAGATGGGGTGAAATGACACATTGCATGGTATAGCAAATGTTGGTTTTCCATTATTTTACTTTAATTTGTGTGGATTCCTAGAATATCAAACATATCTACCTTCAAGTAGAATAACATAATCAACTTCTAAAGATTAATATAAATGTTTTCTGGCTCATTCACTGTTTTAGATTATCCAGTAAGGAAGATAATGTGAGTAGAGTGTGTAGATTTATGGTGGTTTTATAATATCTCAGGACTAAGATTTGTGCTGAGAGTAAATGTATTATTCCAAAGGAACTAATGTAATCCAAATAACATTACTGAAAAAAATAGAGCAAATTATTGACAACAAATACCCAAAATAGGCTGAGGTCAAACATGAAAACACAACAATTGATTTCATTTATCAACCGTAAACATTGTTTTAGAAAAAAAATAAGACACATAAAACATTAGGACAATATTGAGAAAATTACTTGTGTATATAAAGGGATTAAGTGATTTTTCACCTTTTATCAACACTATCTCCTTAACTCATAAACTTCATTTTGAAATCCCTTTTGTCAAGTTAGCAGGTGTCCTGTCAAACATGATATGTTTTTTTATTTCATATATGAACTATCTTGACAAGTGTCCATATTAAGGGACACAAAAAAATAACTTAATCTTGGATAAAATTTACAAACCTGACTCTGAACATAAAATTCATTTCACTCTTCAAAAGTCAAAACTTGAATGAAGAAATAAATGAAAATAGTCACCTAACATTTCAAGATCATAAATTTTCTGTCTAGAATACATATATTTCTAAAGGGTAAATTTCCAGGTTGATTTCATCATTTGTTTTCTACATAGTGACAAACTGTCCACTATGCCTCATATATACATATAATCCAGGAAGACAGTGCAACTCTGAGTTAGCCATGTCAAGTTTATATACATCTGCTTCCATATCCTGCAGGAGGGAATTTCTAAACATCCTCATATAGAATTTATTTCTGGAAATGATGGTTTCTTCAACCTCTTTTGGTTTCACTCTTACTACCTGTGTGTCCTTTGGTAAGTTACTTAATATCTCTGAGTTTTCATTTCCTCATAAGTAAAATGGATCTCCAATGACTCAGTGTCTCCATGTCCTAACTTAACATTACCTCAGGAGAAAAGCTGATTGGTTCTGGACTAAATAATGTAGTTTCTTCAGCATAGTGCCAGTTCAGTATTTCTAGAAATTTATCAATCATTCAGAATATTTGACTCTAATATCTCAATCTTACTGACTTCTTAAAACTATGCCTAGTGCACACAGCTAACTTAGATTGTCTTTATTCTTATTGGTAGAATGTTTCTACTAAATGAATTTAGATGACACTATTTTAGTGTTTGAGACATCAAACTAAAGCCAACATATTAACATTTCATTGGATCTACTATCACATATACAATATATGTGAAATTCTATATGTATATTGCATATACATTTATACTATTTATACAATACACATATAATTGCAATAAAATTTTCACTTAGAGAACTGAAAATTTGACAGTATATTAAGACCATGAGAGGTTCCCACAGAAATATTGATTGCATTAAGAATCCAATCCCATGTATATACATGCTATTATGGATGCATTCACTCACATATAAATGAGAGCTGAGTTTTCTTTATACAGACACCACTTGCATTTTTTTTAAGTTTCAGTACTTGAGAAGCAAATTTAAGATTTCAAGCCAAGATCTCTTGCCAAAGATCAAATGTTACATATCTTGAATTGCCATTTATATTTTTGTTAAATCAGTGATTTGAAATGAAGATAAACCTCACACTAAGTTTATTATCTAGCTAATAACATTCTAGGTTGTTAAAATCAAATCTAAAATTTCACAGAGAAAGACACACACTTTCTTTGTGCAGGTGACATATGACTTTCATTACAATTAAAAATTATTAATATTTTACCCACCAGCCCTGTGTCACTCCTGTGGGATAATGACAGATGAGGAGGGTGAGCACCCCCTCTGGCCTTACATTGCTCACATATTACACCAACAGTCACAGAGGGCAAGCAGCACTGTATTCCAGTCCCACAACACTTGCATGACACCAACAGAAATGGAGAGTGAGCAGCTTCACTCCCGTGCACTGCTCACATGACCTCACCCACCTGAGACAATAGGTGCATATAAAACAAACAGGAGAGTCCCCTTGAGTGCCATGCTTAGGTCAAGAAAGGAAAATGTGTTTCTGGAACCCATGGGACTGAAATAAGTGGAGAGACAATCTGAGAGACAAACAAGAACTAGGGCAAGGTTACACAATAAGGTTTATCTCCTATACAGGGCCATTCCTTTAAGACAGAGAGAGAAAATTGTTTTGCATAATACATAGAAACAAACACAGAGAGTCAAGCAAGATGAAGAATCAAAGGAAAATGTTCCAAATGAAGGAACAAGATAAAACTACAGGGGGAAATAACCTTAATTAAATGGAGATAAGTAGTGTACATGATAAAGAAATCAAAGTAATGATCATAAACAGGGTCACTGAACTTGGGAGAAGAATGAATGAACACAATGAAAATTTCAACAAAGAAATAGGAAGTATAAGAAAATTTCAAATAGAGCTCAGAGAACTGAAGAATACAATAACTGAACTGAAAAATACACTAGAGTAATCAACATCAGACTAGATAATACAGAAAAAAATATCAGTGACCTGGAAGGCAGGGTATTGGAAATCACCCAAAAAGAACACCAAAAAGAAAAATAAAAGAGTTTCTTAAAATAAAGATAGTTTAAGGAACCTGTAGGACAACATCAAGCATACTAATATTTGCATTATTAGGCTCCCAGAAGGAGAAGAGAGAGAGAAAGAGGCAGAAATTTTATTTGGAAAACTAATGCCTAAAAACTTCCCAATCCTTGTTCAGGAAGCAGAGAGAGTCCCAAATAAGATGAACCCAAAGAGATCCACCTAAAACATATTATAGTTAAAATGTCAAAAGATAAATATAGAGAATCTTAAAAGCAGTAAGAGTAAACTGACTAGTTATATACAAGGGAACCCCCATAAGGCTATCAGCTATTTTTTCAGAAGAATTTTTTTTGGGCCAGAAGGGAGTGGAATGATATATCAAGGTGCTAAAGGGAAAAAAAAATCCCAACCAAGAATACTCTACACTGCAAAGTTATTCATAATTGAAGGAGATAGCAACAGCTAAAGGACTCCTTACAAAAAAATGTTAAATGGACTTCTTTTTTTTCTATTACTTCATCTTAAATTTTTGTCACTAAATGGGAATTGTAAATAAATAATGAATATTACATTATATGAAGGTAAATTAACTTCATGAAAGTCAAGAAATTTGGGACTGGGTTTACTCTAGTTCTCTTTGTCTTTTTTGTCATATATAAAGTTAATTTAAATAAATATTTTTGTCATTTAAACTGTTGCAGGTAATTATTTTAAGTCTAAAATACAATTTAATAAAATTAGAGAAAAGGGAGTGTACTTTTTATTATTCTGTTTATGTTTACTGTACTTTTAATTCAAAAACAGGGGCCATGCTTAGGGGATAAGTATGCATTTTTCTGTATGTAAATCATTTATATGTATGTTGTAGATGATTATTACCTGGGAAAATACTACGAAATACAATTGATCACTAATTGAAAATACTGATATTCTTAAATCAGAGCTAAGTTCTTAAAGATAACCTATTGAGATGAAACAATTTAAACTATTTTAGTAAGAATAATATTTTCATTATGACTTAACTCTCTCATTGAATCAATCACCATTTTTCTATGAGAGAGAGAGGGAGGGAGGTAGGGTGGGAGGGAGAGAGAGAAATATCTCAGGAATTAATTCATAAGTAAGAGGGTGAAAAATTGGGAAAGACCACAGTATGGAGCTATTATTAAAAGTGTGTAATCTAGTGGGGTGTCCAGGGCCACGTCAAACCATTTGGAGTACATATTAGAAACTGCTTGAGGGCAGAGGCCATACCTTACATGTTATTTTTTAATTTTTTTGCGGTACGCCGGCCTCTCACTGTTGTGGCCTCTCCCATTGCGGAACACAGGTTCCAGATGCGCAGGCCCAGCGACCATGGCTCACGGGCCCAGCCACTCCACGGCATGTGGGATCTTCCCGGACTGGGACACGAACCCGTGTCCCCTGCATCGGCAGGCAGACTCTCAACCACTGCGCCACCAGGGAAGCCCACATGTTATTTTTTTACAAATGTATGTCCATTTGTATATGTTCAGTAAGAGTTGCAGGTTGATAGATGAAAATAAGTTGGGCTCTGAAGAAGGGTCTATCTACCATAGATGAGGTTGGTAAAGACCAAATGGACTTGTTTAAGCTGAAAAGTAAAGGCCATAACTAGAAATAAGAAAGTATATAAATGAGAAAAGTCATGAGTAATGGCAAATATATAGTAAAGGCAGTGGATCAACCACTCATAAAGCTAGTATGAAGGTTAACAGACAAAACTAGTAAAATTAACTATAAATAAAATAATTAGTAAGGGATACACAAAATTTTAAAAATATGTAAAATATGACATCAATAAAAGGTGGAGGAAGGGAGTAAAAATGTAGAGTTTTAAGAATGCACTTAAATTTTTGTTCCTACCAACTTGAAATAGACTGCTATAAATATAGAATATTACATGTGAACCTCATGGTAACTACATAGCAAAAACCTAGAGTAGATACACGAAAGATAATGCAAAAAGAATCTAAATATAACACTGAAAAAAATTATCAAACAAGGGAAAAGAGAAAGAGAAAAGAAGAGAACAGAAAGGACCTACAAAAACATCCAGAAAACAGTGAACAACATGACAATAAGTACATACCTATCAATAATTACTTTAATGTAAATGGACTAAATTATCAAAAGACATAGAGTGACTAAATGAATAAAAAAACAAGATATATTAATATGCTGCCTACATGAGACTTATTTCAGATCTAAACATACACAGACTGAAAGTAGAGAGATGGAAAAAAGATACTACATGCAAATGGAAACATAAAGAGAGCTGAGGTAGTAATACTCATATCAGACAAAGCAGATTTTTAAATCAAAGACTATAACAAAGACAAAGAATTTCATTACATAATGATAAAGTGGTCAGTCAAACAAGAACATATAATATTGCTAAATATTTATGTACCCAAAATAAGAGCACTGAAATATACAAAGCAAACACTAACAGACATACAGGGAGATACTGACAGTAATAAAAAATAATAGGGGACTTTAACACCCCACTTATATAAATGGATAAATCATTTAGAAAGAAAATCATTAAGGGAACAGTGGCCTTATTTGACACATTAGCTCAGATAAATTTAAAAGATATATACAGAACATGAGCAGAATACACATTCTTTTCAAATGTACGTGGAACATTCTCCAGGATAGATGGCATGTTAGGAGACAAAAAAGTCTCAATAAATTTAAGAAGATTGAAATCATATTAAGCATATTTTTGATGAAAATGGTATGAAACAAGAAATGAAGTACAAAAATAAAAGTGGACATATCCACACATGCTACTAAAAAAACAGTGTGTTAATGAAGAAATCAAAGCGGAAGTCAAAAAATACCTTAAAACAAATGAAGATGGAAAGAATATTACAAATAGAAATTAAGAAAATAATCTTATTTACAATAACATCAAAAATAATAAAATACCTGGGAATAAATTTAACCAATGAGGTGAAATACTTGTATTCTGAACACTAGAAGACATTGTTGAAAGAAACTGAAGATACAAGTAAAAGGAAGTTATACATTTCTCATGGATTGGAAGAATTAAAAGTGTTAAAATATCCATACTACCCAAAGAAATCAATAGATTCAAATTACCAAGGGCATTTTTCACAGAATTAGAATAAATAATCCTAAAATTTGTATGGATCCACAGAAGACCCAAATAGCCAGAGCAATCTTGAGAAAGAAGAACAAGCTGGAAGGATCACACTCTCTGATTTCAAACTACACTACAAACCTATAGAAATCAAAACAGTACAGTACTAACATGAAAAGAGACACATAGATCAATGGAACAGAATAGAGAGCCCAGAAGTAAACCCACATATCTAGGGTCAATTAATCTATGACAAAGGAGGCAAGAATATACAATATGGAAATGACAGTCTCTTCAATAAATGGTGTTGGGAACAGATGCCTGAGGGTGGCACACGCACAGAGGTGGGCCCAAAACGAAAGCTGAGCCCCAGAGGCAGCACCAAAAAGGAAGAGGAATGGAAATCTTTCCATGCAGCTACACAAGCTGCAGATTAAATCCCTGTGATCAGCTTGGTAAATCCAGTGTCTGTGGAATACCTAATAGACAATGAGTGTTCCCACAATTGATACTGGCCTAGCCTTAGAAGCAGTAAATTTTAGGGGCAAGTACACATGTGAGTTGGGCCAAGTCAGAGTCTGAGCTGGCCCCACAGTGCCCACAGCATGTCCAGAGACCTACTTAGAGGTACTGAGGACCTCCTGGGGAGGTAAGGATTGACTGCAGCTCACTGTGAGAGCAAAGACACTGACAGAGGAGACCCCAGGAAAATATTATTATTACAATTATTCTTTTCTTGTTTCATTTTGTTCAGTTGTTGGTATTGTTGTTTTTATTATTTTTTTATCTTTTTAAAATTTTCACTCATTTTTTAAATGTATATATACTTTTATTTTTACTTTACTTTTTTGTTGCTTGGTGTTTTTTTCTTGTTTTTGTTCTTTGTCTTATTTATTTTTTCATTTTTTTAAGTTTTTTATTGTTTTTATGTGTTTATTTTGTTTTCTTTGCTTTTTTGTTCATTTGCTTTCTGGTTTTGTTTTATTTTTCTTTTTTTGTTTTTGTTAGTTTAGTCCTTATTTATTGTTCTCATTTTTGAATTATTTTGTTTGTTCTCTCTTTTTTTGTCTGCTTCTTTTTTTCTGTTAGTTTGGTTTTGTTCTTATCACTTGTCTTGGATTTGGTGTGTCTGTTATTGTTTAGTTTCTTCTTTTCTTTTTTTAGTGTGTGTGTTGTTGCTGTTTGTTTTTGGTTTTGCTATTTGTCCTGGGTTTTGTTTGCTTGTTTTCTTTTCCTTTGTTTTCTTTTCTTTATTTATTCTCTGGCCATGCAGCATGGATTGCAGGCTCTTGGTTCTGCAGCCAGGAGTCAGGCCTGGCCCTCCTGGGTGGGAGAACCAAGTCCAGACTGCTGGATGACCAAAGAATTCTTAGGCCCAGGGAATATTAATTGCCATGTGCTCTCCTGGAGATATCCATCTCAACTCCAAGACCCAGCTTGACCCAATTGCCTGGATGTTCCAGTGATGGACACCATATGCCAAACAAACAGCAAGACAAGAACACAGCCCCAACTATCAGCAGACAGGTTGCTTAAAGTTGTACACCCCAAATAATACCAACTGATATGGCCTTGCCTATCAGAGGGAAAAGACTCAGCTCCAACAACTAGAGCATAGGCATCAGTCTTTTCCACCAAGAAGCCTACACAAGCTCCTGCACAAAATTCACCCACCATGGGGCAGGCAACAGGAGCAAGAGGAACTACAGTCCTGTAGCCTGGAGAAAGGAGAACATGACCACAGTAAGTTAGACAAAATGAGATGACAGATAATTATGTTGCAGAAAAAGGATCAAGGTAAAAACCCCCAGGACCAAATAAATGAAGATGAAATAGGCAGTCTACCTGAAAAATAACTCAGAGTAATGAGAGTAAAGAAGATCCAAGTTGTTGGAAATAGAATGGAGGCACGGATCAAGAAGATACAAGAAATGTTTAACAAGTACCTAGAAGAACTAAAGAACAAACAGCCAGTGATGAACAACACAATAACTGAACTTAAAAATATGCTAGAAGGAATAAATAGCAGAATAACTGAGTCAGAAGGACAGATAAGTGAGTTGGACTATAGAATGATGGA
Source organism: Pseudorca crassidens (assembly GCF_039906515.1). NCBI lineage: Eukaryota > Metazoa > Chordata > Mammalia > Artiodactyla > Delphinidae > Pseudorca > Pseudorca crassidens. Next base: position 46,878,714 of record NC_090317.1, on the reverse strand, counting down.
AATCACTGCCTCAGAACAGAATAACAAAAAAAAGAATGAAACAAAAGGAGGACAGTTTAAGGGACCTCTGTGACAATGTCAAATGCAACAAGATTCACATTATAGGGGTCTCAGAAGGAGAAGAGAGAGACAAAGAGCAGGAGAATTATTTGAAGAGATAATAGCCAAAAATTTCCCTAACATGAGAAAGGAAGCACTCTCCCAAGTCCAGGAACTGCAGAGAGTAACATACAGGCTCAACCCAAGAAGGAACATGCTGAGACACATAGTAATCAAATTGCAAATCGCCAAAAATTAAAGATAAAGAGAAAATATTAAAAGCAATGAGAGAAAAAGCAATATATGAAACATAAGGGAAACCCCATAAAGTTATCAGCTGATTTTTCAGCAGAAACTGCAGGCCAGAAAGGAGTGGCAGGATACATTCAAAGTGATGAAAGGGAAAAACATACAATGAAGAATACTCTATCAAGCAAGACTCTAATTCAGATTTGATGGAGAAATCAAAAGCTTTACAGAGAAGCAAAAGCAAAAAGAATTCAGCACTACCAAACGAGCTTTACAACAAATGCTAAAGGAGCTTCTCTAGGCAGAAAGTAAAAGCCCACAACTAGAAACAAGAAAATGATGAAGTGGAAAAAATCACACATAAAGGCAAACATACAGTAAAGGTAGGAAACCATCCACAAACAAGTACAATATCTAAACCAATAATCATAAGATGAGGAGAGTACAAATGTAAAATTTTTGACAAAATTCAACACACATTTATAATAAAATATCTCCAGAAAGTGGGCATAGAGGGAAAATACCTTAATATAATAAAGGCCATATATTATAAACCCACAGAAAACATCATTCTCAATGCTGAAAAACTGAAAGCATTTCCTCTAAGATCAGGAACAAGACAAGGGTGCCCACTCTCACCACTATTATTCAACATAGTTTTGGAAGTCCAAGATATGTCAATCAGAGAAGAAAAAGAAATAAAAGGAATCCAAATTGGAAAAGAAGTAAAACTGTCACTATTTTCAGATGACTTGATACTATTCATAGAAAATCCTAAAGATGCTAACAGAAAACTACTAGAGATCATCAATGAATTTGGTAAAGTTGCAGGATAAAAAAAATTAATACACAGAAATCACTTGCATTCCTATACACTAATGATAAAAGATCAGAAAGAGAAATTAAGGAAACAATCCCATTTACCATTGCAGCACAAAGAATAAAATACCTAGGAATAAACATACCTTAGGAGGAAAAAGACCTGTATGCAGGAAAATATATGACACTGATGAAAGAAATAAAAGATGACACAAACAGATGCATAGATATACCATGTTCTTGGGTTGTAAGAATCAATATTGTGAAAATGACCATACTACCCAAAGCAATCTACAGATTAAAAGCAATCCCTATCAAATTACCAATGGCATTTTTCACAGAACTAGAACAAAATATTTTACAAACTGTAGAGAAATGCAAAAAAAAAAAAAAAAACCGAATAGCAAAGTTAATCTTGAAAAAGAAAAACGGAGCTGGAGGAATCAGGCTCCCTGCTTTCAGACTATACTACAAAGCTACAGTAATCAAGACAGTATGGTACTGGCACTAAAACAGAAATATAAATCAATGGAATAGGATAGAAATCCCAGAGATAAACCCACACACCTATGGCCACCTAATCTATGACAAACAAGGCAAGCATATACAATGGAGAAAAGACAGTGTCTTCAATAAGTGGTGCTTGGAAGACTGGACAGCTACATGTAAAAGAATGAAATTAGAACACTCCCTAATGCCATACACAAAAATAAATTCAAAATGGATTACAGTCCTAAATGTAAAGCCAGACACTATAAATCTCTTGGAGGAAAACATCAGCAGAACACTCTTTGACATAAATCGCAGCAAGATCTTTCTGACTCCCTAGAGTAATGAAAATAAAGACAAAAATAAACAAATGGGACCTAATTAAATTTAAAAGCTTTTACACAGCTAAGGAAATCATAAACAAGACAAAAAGACAACCCTCAGAATGGGAGAAAATATTTCCGATTGAAGTGACCAACAGCAGAAAATACTCAACATATACAAAACAGCTCATGCAGCTCAATATCAAAAAAAACAAACAATCCGATCAAAAAATGACTGGAAGTACTAAAGACAAATTTCTCCAAAGAAGACCTACAGGTGGCCAAGAGGCATATGAAAATATGCTCAACATCACTAATTATTAGAGAAATGCAAATTAAAACTACAATGAGATATCACCTCACACCAATCAGAATGGCCGTCATCAAAAATATCTGCAAAGAATAAATGCCAGAGAGGGTGTGGAGAAAAGGGAACCGTCTTACACTGTTGGTGGGAATGTAAATTGATAGAACCACTGTGGAGAACAGTATGGAGGGTCCCTAAAAATCTAAAAATAGAACTACCATATGCCAATACTTGGCATATACCCAGAGAAAAACATAATTCAAAAAGACACATACACTCCAATGTTCATTGCAGCACTATTTACAAGAGCCAGGATATGGAACAACCTAAATGTCCATCAACAAAGGAATGGATAAAAAAGATATGGTACATATATACAATGGAATATTACTCAGCCATAAAAAGGAATCAAATTGGGTCATTTGTAGAGACATGGATGGACCTAGAGACTATCATACAGAGTGAAGTAAGTCAGAAAGGGAAAAACAAATACTGTATATTAATACATATGTTTGGAATCTAGAAAAATTATGTCAATCATCTTATTTGCAAAGCAGAAACAGAGACAGATGTAGAGAGCAAATGTATGGATATCAAGGGGGAAAGGGGGGGTGGGATGAATTGGGAGATTGGTATTGATATATATGCACTATTGATACTATGTATCAAGTAGATGACCAGTGAGAACCTACTGTATTGCACAGGGAAATCTACTCAGTGCTCTGTGGTGACTTAAATGGGAAGGAAATCAAAAAAGAGGGGCTATATGTATACGTAGATCTGATTCGCTTTTCAGTACAGTAGAAACTTACACAACATTTCAAAGCAACTATACTCCAATAAAAATTAATTAAAAAATGGTATTGGGAAAACTGGACAGCTACATGCAAAAGAATTAAACTGGACCACTACATATACCACATGCAAAAATTAACTCCAAATGAATTAAAGATCTGAATATAAAAATCTGAAGTCATAGAACTTCTAGAAGAAAACATAGGCAGTAATCCCTTTTACATCAGTCTTAGAGAGATTTTTTTTTAGATCTGACTCCAAGGACAATAAAAGCAAAAGTAAACAAATGAGACTACACCAAACTGAAAAGTGTGTGCACAGCCAAGGAAACCATCAACAAAATGAAAAGGAAACCTACTGAATGGGAGAAGATATTTGCAAATCATATACCTGGTAAGAGCTTAATATCCACAATATAAAAATAATTAATATATCTCAATAATCTAAAAAACAAGCATCCTGATTTTAAAAAATGGGGAGAGGTCCCAAATAGGCCTTTTTCCAAAGACATACAAGTGACAATTAGGCACACAAAAAGATGGTCAACATCACTAATCATCAGGGAGATGAAAATCAGAACAACAATGAGGTATCACCACATGCCTATCAGAATGACTATCATCAAAAATATAAAATGTAGCAAGAGTTGTCAGGGTGTGGAGAGAAGTGAACCCTCATATACTGTTGGTGGGACAGTAAATTGTTGTAGCCAGTATGGAAAACAACATGGAGATTCCTCAAAAAATTAAAAATAGGAATAGCCTAGAATTACTCATTTGATACAGTAATTCCACCTTGGGGGTATTTATGTGAAAAAAATGAAAACACTAATTCAAAAAGATTATTTACATTTGTCAAAATATGAAACATCCTAAGTGCCCACTGATAGATGAATGGATAAAGAAAATGTGATATATATATATACACACACATATATGTGTGTGTGTGTATATATACATTTATGAATACACACACATATGTATGAGAATATTATTCAGCCATAAAAGAAAGAAATCTTGCCATTTGCAGAAATATGGATGTACCTCGAGGGTATCATCCTAAGTGAAATAAGTCAGTCAGAGAAATACAAATATTGTATGATTTCACTTATATGTGGAATCTATAAAACAGACACAAATGAATAAACAAAACAAAATAAAACCAATCTCATAGATACAGAGAATAGACTAGTGATCACCAGAGGGGATGATGGTGGGGGGGTGGTGAGTCAGAAGAATGTAAGGGATCAGAGCAAGTTTCCAGTAATAATGTGAGTAGTTTATGTGGAGGTAATGTACGCCATGGGGAACATAGTCAATAATACTGTATTAACTTTGTTTGGTGACAGATCACAATTAGCCTTACTGTGGTGATCATTTTGTAATGTATATAGACATCAAGTCACTATGTTATACTCTTGAAACTAACTTAATACTTTATGTGAATTATATTTCAATAAAAAATTACTAGCACGTTAAGTAAATTATCCATCTCCCAGCAACATTTTCATTCATTTTAGCTTACTGCCTCATTGCCTCTTATAAGTGCTAACCTAGAAGGACTGATTTATCCATTTGTCTATTCTGCAGTAGTGAGCCCTTGTTTGTAAGCCAATACACATGCTTCTGTATATTATTAAGTCCAGGTGTCATCCATCCCATGCTATATACTCTTCACTACACTTAGGTGATATTGTCAACTGAGGTTTTTCTGTTTGTCTGTTTTGTTGTGTTTTAACTAAAGCTTAATTTTACAGTTATAAACACAGTCAATCTCTCATACTTTTCTTCCATTCTGGACCTGTAAATCAATCATCCCAGTAACAAACAAGGGGAAAATCACCAGCGACTTCCAGAAGTATATTAATTGAATGGATTTTAATAATTCTTTTGGGCTTATCTAATATTTATTCTGTTCAAGGCACTATACTAGGCATTTTGGTGACTGCAATAATGAAGTAAATGTTACCTACCTTCTTAAAGACCTAGAGTGTAGTAAAATAGACATGAAAAAATATAGATAGGATATAATTGGTAGAAACCAGGATGCCTAGGAGGAGGAGTTATACTTCTAACAGAGAAAACTTTTAGATTAATTATATTTTTAAAAAATCATAAAATGTATCAGAAACACATAAATTAAATATTAATGTATCAAGTATCCATGTACACACCACCAGATTTAATAAATAATGTTTTACTATTTTTGCTTCATGTCTATTTAAAAATAAATAAATAATTACAGATGGAGTAAGACCCTTTTGTGCTACTCATTGATTCCCAATCACTTCCTTCAGAAGTAACCACTAAACTTATGGTGGTGTGTTCTTCTTGTCCATGTTTTTATATTTTTCTATATAAACATATATTCATAAACAATATACCTATATCCATAAACAATTGATATGTGCTAATACACAGATATATTTTATAACTTGGTATTTTATTCAACATTTTATATTGGGGTATCTATGACAAATGTAGAACTAACATCATTCTCATTGCTATATAATATTCCATTTTATGAATGAATATACCACAACTTATCTACTCTACTAATTATGGATATTTGTGTTATTCCCAATTTCACTTCAATGAATATCCTGTCATGTGTTTTACTGCACATGTCAGCAATTTAAAGCCATGCACTGACTGTTTTGCTGTTTCTCAGATAAGTCAGTCATTCTCTCACATTGGGACCATCACACTGTCTTCCCTCTGTCTGGGATGCTCTTCTCATTGACTACCTATGTCACCTTTTTCAAGTCTTTGCTCAAATGTTACATATTTTTGCCTGTTTTGATTATTGTTTATCTCCCATACTGCTGTTATTATGTTGCTATTGTGAATGAGATCTTTTTAATGTTATATGTTTTATATGCCTATAGATTAAGTATAGAAATTTTGTTGGTTTTCATTGATTTTATTTGACTTTATTGATCTTGTATCCACCTTCCTTGCTGGATTCAATTATTTAATTCTTAAAATAATGCATCTGTAGATTTTGTTAGAATGCTTATAAACAAACATATTTTTTGTGAACAATTTTTACTTCTCCCTTTTAATCCTAATACCTATCAATTATTTCCTCTAATACAATGTTAAATAGAAGTGGTGAGAGAAGGAATCTTAATACAATTAATAGTAATTGCTTATATTTTCACCATTAATATGAGAATCCCCATAACTTTTGATGCATTTTCTTTATCAATTAAAGGATGTTACTTTCTATTTATATCTAGCTTGTTAAGATTGTCTTAACAGGCTGGGAGGGGAAAATGGCAGAAGAGTAAGACGTGGAGATCACCTTCCTCCCCACAGATACACAAGAAATACATCTACACATGGAGCAACTCCTACAGAACACCTACTGAAGGCTGGCAGAAGACCTCAGACCTCCCAAAAAGCAAGAAACTCCCCACGTACCTGGGTAGGGCAAAATAAAAAAAGAAAAAAACAGACAAAAGAATAGGGTCGGGACCTGCACCAGTGGGAGGGAGCTGTGAGGGAGGAAAGATTTCCACACACTAGGAAGCCCCTTCGCGGGTGGAGACTGTGGGAGGTGGATGGGGGAGCTTCAGAGCCACGGAGGAGAGCACAGCAACAGGGGTGCAGAGGGCAAAGCAGGGAGATTCCCACACAGAGGACCGGTGCTGACCGGCACTCACCAGCCCAAGAGGCTTGTCTGCTCACCCGCCAGGGTGGGCGGGGCTGTGAGCTGAGGCTCAGGCTTTGGTCCGAGCGCAGGGAGAGGACTGGGGTTGGCTGCATGAACACAGCCTGAAGGGGTTAGTGCACCACGGCTAGCCAGGAGGGAGTCCGGGAAAAGGTCTGGAGCTGCCGAAGAGGCAAGAGACTTTCTCTTCCCTCTTTGTTTCCTGGTGCATGAGGAGAGGGACTTAAGAGCACTGCTTAAAGGAACTCCAGAGACGGGCCCAAGCTGCGGCTAAAAACGTGAACCCCAGAGTGGGACACGAGCCGCAGCTAAAAGTGCGAACCCCAGAGATGGGCGCGAGCCGCGGCTAAAAGCACGGACCACAGAGACAGACGTGAGTGGTGGCTAAAAGCGCGGACTCCAGAGACAGGCACGAGCCGTGGCTAAGAGCACGGACCACAGAGATGGGTGGGAGATGCTAAGGTTGCTGCTGCCGCCACCAAGGGGCCTGTGTGCAAGCACAAGTCACTATCCACACCCCTCTTCCAGGGAGCCTGTGCAGACTGCCACTGCCAGGTTCTCGGGATCCAGGGACAACTTCCCCGGGAGAACGCACGGCGGGCCTCAGACAGGTGCAACGTCACGCCGGCCTCTGCCGCCACAGGCTCGCCCCACACTCCACGCCCCCCCTCCCCCCGGCCTGAGTGAGCCAGAGCCCCTGAATCAGCGGCTCCTTTAACCCCCTCCTGTCTGAGCAAAAAACAGACGCCCTCCAGCAACCTACATGCAGAGGCGAGGCCAAATGCAAGGCTGAGCCCCTGTGAGCTGTGAGAACAAAGAAGAGAAAGGGAAATCTCTCCTAGCAGCCTCAGAAGCAGCGGATTAAAGCTTCACAATCAACTTGATGTACACTGCATCTGTGGAATACATGAATAGACAATGAATCATCCCAAATTGAGGAGGCGGACTTCGAGAGCAAGATTTATGATTTTTTCCCCTTTTCCTCTTTTTGTGAGTGTGTATGTGTATGCTTCTGTGGGAGATTTTGTCTGTATAGCTTTGCTTCCACCATTTGTCCTAGCGTTCTATCCGTCTGTTTTTTGGGTTTTTTTAAAATTTTTTTCTTAATAATTAATTTTAATACCTTTATTATACTTTTCTTTCTTTCTTTCTTTCTTTCTTTCTTTCTTTCTTTCTTTCTTTCTTTCTTTCTTTCTTTCTTTCTTTCTTTCCTTCCTTCCTTCCTTCCTTCCTTCCCTCCTTTAGACAATGAATCATCCCAAATTGAGGAGGTAGACTTTGAGAGCAAGATTTATGATTTTATCCCCTTTACCACTTTTTGTGAGGATATATGTGTATGCTTCTGTGTAAGATTTTGTCTGTATAGCTTTGCTTCCACCATTTGTCCTAAGGTTCTACCATCCCTTTTTTTTCTAAATAATTATTTTTAATTTAATAACTTTATTATACTTTATTTTACTGTATCTTCTTTCTTTCTTTCTTTCCTTCTTTCTTTCTTCCTACGTCTACTAATTCTTCCTCTCTACTTTTTCTCCCTTTTATTCTGAGCCGTGTGGATGAAAGGCTCTTGGTGCTCCAGCCAGGAGTCAGTGCTGTGCTTCTGAGGTGGGAGAGCCAACTTCAGGACACTGGTCCACAAGAGACCTCCCAGCTAAACATAATACGAAATGGCAAAAATCTCCCAGAGACCTCCATCTCAACACCAGCACCACGCTTCACTCAATGACCAGCAAGATACAGTGCTGGACAACCTATGCTAAACAACTAGCAAAACAGGAACACAACCCCACACATTAGCAGAGAGGCTGCCTAAAATCATAATAAGTCCACAGACACCCCAAAACACACCACCAGACGGGGACCTGCCCACAAGAGAGACAAGATCCAGCCTCATCCACCACAACACAGGCACTAGTCCCCTCCACCAGGCAGCCTACACAACCCACTGAACCAACCTTAGCCACTGGGGACAGACATCAAAAACAGCGGGAACTACAAACCTGCAGGCTGCAAAAAGGAGACCTCAAACACAGTAAGATAAGCAAAATGAGAAGACAGAAAAACACAGAGCAGATGAAGGAGCAAGATAAAAATGCACCAGACCTAAAAAATGAAGAGGAAATAGGCAGTCTACCTGAAAAAGAATTCAGAATAACCATAGTAAAGATGATCCAAAATCTTGGAAATAGAATGGACAAAATTCAAGAAACATTTAACAAGGACATAGAAGAACTAAAGATGAAACAAACTATGATGAAAAACACAATAAATGAAATGAAAAAGACTCTAGATGGGATCAATAGCAGAATAACTGAGGCAGAAGAACGGATAAGTGACCTGGAAGATAAAATAGTGGAAATAACTACTGCAGAGCAGAATAAAGAAAAAAGAATGAAAGGAAATGAGGACAGTCTCAGAGACTTCTGGGACAACATTAAATGCACCAACATTCGAATTATAGGGGTTGCAGAAGAAGAAGAGAAAAAGAAAGGGACTGAAAAAATACTTGAAGAGATTATAGTTGAAAACTTCCCTAATATGGGAAAGGAAATAGTTAATCAAGTCCAGGAAGCACAGAGAGTCCCATATAGGATAAATCCAAGGAGAAATATGCCAAGACACATATTAATCATACTGTCAAAAATTAAATAAAACGAAAGCATATTAAAAGCAGCAAGGGAATAACAACAAATAACACACAAGGAAATCCCCATAAGGTTAACAGCTGATCTCACAGAAGAAAATTTGCAAGCTAGAAGGGAGTGGCAGGACATACTGAAAGTGATGAAGGAGAAAAACCTGCAACCAAGATTACTTTAACCGGCAAGGATCTCATTCAGATTTGATGGAGAAATTAAAACCTTTACAGACAATCAAAAGCTGAGAGAGTTCAGCACCACCAAACCAGCTTTACAACAATGCTAAAGGAACTTCTCTAGGCAAGAAACACAAGAGAAGGAAAAGACCTACAATAACGAACACAAAACAACTAAGAAAATGGAAATAGGAACATACATAACGATAATTACCTTAAATGTAAATGGACTAAATGCTCCTACCAAAAGACACAGGTTGGCTGAATGGATACAAAAACAAGACCCTTATATATGCTGTCTACACGGGACCCATTTCAGACCTAGAGACACATACACACTGAAAGTAAGGGGATGGACAAAGATATTCCATGCAAATGGAAACCAAAAGAAAGCTAGAGTAGCAATTCTCATATCAGACAAAATAGACTTTTAAATAAAGACTATTAAAGAGACAAAGAAGGACACTACATAATTATCAAGGGATCAATCCAAGAAGAAGATATAAAAACTGTAAATGTTTATGCACCCAACATAGGAGCACCACAATACTTGAGGCAAATACTAACAGCCATAAAAGGGGAAATCAAAAGTAACACATATATAGTAGGGGACTTTAACACCCCACTTTCACCAATGGACAGATCATCCAAAATGAAAATAAATAAGGAAACAGAAGCTTTAAATGATACATTAAACAAGATGGACTTAATTGATATTTATAGGACACTCCATCTATAAACAACAGAATACACATTTTTCTCAAGTGCTCATGGAAAATTCTCCAGTATAGATCATATATTGGTTCACAAATCAAGCTTTGGTAAATTAAAAAAATTTGAAATTGTATCAAGTATCTTTTATGACCAAAATGCCATGAGACTAGATATCAATTACAGGAAAAGATCTGTAAAAAATACAAACACATGGAGGCTAAACAATACACTACTTAATAACGAAGTGATCACTGAAGAAATCAAAGAGGAAATTTAAAAATACCTAGAAACAAATGACAATGGAGACACAATGACTCAAAACCTATGGGATGCAGAAAAAGCAGTTGTAAGAGGGAAGTTTATAGCAATACAAGCCCACCTTAAGAAGCAGGAAACATCTCGAATAAACACCCTAACCTTGCGCCTAAAGCAATTAGAGAAAGAAGAACAAAATAACCCCAAAGTTAGCAGAAGGAAAGAAATCATAAAAATCAGATCAGAAATAAATGAAAAACAAATGAAGGAAACAATAGCAAACATCAATAAAACTAAAAGTTGGTTCTTTGAGAAGATAAACAAAATAGATAAACCATTAGCCAGACTCATGAAGAAAAAAAGGGAGAAGACTGAAATCAATAGAATTAGAAATGAAAAAAGAGAAGTAACAAGTGACACTGCAGAGATAAAAAAGATCATGAGAGATTACTACAAGCAACTCTATGCCAATACAATGGACAGCATGGAAGAAATGGACAAATTCTTAGAAATGCACAACCTGCCAAGACTGAATCAGGAAGAAATAGAAAATATGAACAGACCAATCACAAGCACTGAAATTGAAACTGTGATTAAAAATCTTCCAACAAACAAAATCCCAGGACCAAATGACTTCACAGGCGAATTCTATCAAACATTTAGAGAAGAGTTAACACCTATCCCTCTAAACTCTTCCAAAATATAGCAGAGGGAGGAACACTCTCAAATTCCTTCTATGAGGCCACCATCACCTTGATACCAAAACCAGACAAGGATGTCACAAAGAAAGAAAACTACAGGCCAATATCACTGATGAACATAGATGCAAAAATCCTCAACAAAATACTAGCAAACAGAATCCAAGAGCACATTAAAAGGATCATACACCATGATCAAGTGGGGTTTATTCCAGGAATGCAAGGATCCTTCAATATATGCATATCTATCAATGTGATAAACCATATTAAGTAATTGAAGGAGAGAAACAATATGATCATCTCAATAGATGCAGAGAAAGCTTTTTACAAAATTCAACACCCATTTATGATAAAAACCCTGCAGAAAGTAGGCATAGAGGGAAGTTTCCTCAACATAATAAAGGCCATATATGACAAGCCCACAGCAAACATCATCCTCAATGGTGAAACACTGAAAGCATTTCCACTAAGATCAGGAACAAGACAAGGTTGCCCACTCACACCTCTCTTATTCAACATAATTTTGGAAGTTTTAGGCAGAGCAATCAGAGAAGAAAAGGAATCCAAATCAGAAAAAAGTAAAGCTGTCACTGTTTGCAGATGACATGATACTATACATAAAGAATCCTAAAGATGCTACCAGAAAACTACTAGAGCTAATCAATGAATTTGGTAAAGTAGCAGGATACCAAATTAATGCACAGAAATCTCTGGCAATCCTATACACTAATGATGAAAAATCTGAAAGTAAAATCAAGAAAACACTCCCATTTACCATTGCAACAAAAAGAATTGAATATCTAGGAATAAACCTACCTAAGGAGACAAAAGACCTGTATGCAGAAAATTATAAGACACTGATGAAACAAATTAAAGATGAGACAAATAGATGGAGAGATATACCATGTTCTTTGATTGGAAGAATCAACATTGTGAAAATGACTCTACTACCAAAAGCAATCTATAGATTCAGTGCAATCCCTATCAAACTACCACTGGCACTTTTCACAGAACTAGAACAAAAAATTTCACAATTTGTAAGGAAACACAAGAGACTCCGAAAAACAAAAGCAATCTTGAGAAGGAAAAACGGAGGTGGAGGAATCAGGCTCCCTGACTTCAGACTATACTACGAAGCTACAGTAATCAAGAAAGTATGGTACTGACACAAAAAACAGATCAATGGAAGAGGATAGAAAGCCCAGAGAAAAACCCACACACATATAGTCAACTTATCTTTGATAAAGGAGGCAGGAATGTACGGTGGAGAAAGGACAGCCTCTTCAATATGTGTTGCTGGGAAAACTGGACAGGTACATGTGAAAGTATGAGATTAGATCACTCCATAACACCATACACAAAAATAAGCTCAGAATGCATTGAAGACCTAAATGTAAGGCCAGAAACTGTCAAACTCTTAGAGCACAACATAGGCAGAACACTCTATGACATAAATCACAGCAAGATCCTTTTTGACCCACCTCCTAGAGAAATGGAAATAAAAACAAAAATAAACAAATGGGACCTATTGAAACTTCATAGCTTTTGCACAGCAAAGGAAACCATAAACAAGACCAAAAGACAACCCTCAGAATGGGAGAAAATATTTGCAAATGAAGCAACTGACAAAGGATTAATTTCCAAAGTTTACAAGCAGCTCATGCAGCTCAATAACAAAATAAAAAACAACCCAATCCAAAAATGGGCAGAAGACCTAAATAGACATTTCTCCAAAGAATATATACAGACTGCCAACAAACACATGAAAGAATGCTCAACATCATTAATCATTAGAGAAATGCAAATCAAAACTATAATGAGATATCATCTCACACCAGTCAGAATAGGCATCATCAAAAATCTATAAACAATAAATGCTGAAGAGGGTGTGGAGAAAAGGGAACACTCTTGCACTGCTGGTGGGAATGTGAATTGGTTCAGCCACTATGGAGAACAGTATGGAGGTTCCTTAAAAAACTACAAATAGAACTACCATATGAACCAGCAATCCCACTACTGGGCTTATACTCTGACAAAACCAAAATTCACAAAGAGTCATGTACCAAAATGTTCATTGCAGCTCTATTTACCATAACCAGGAGATGGAAACAACCGAAGTTTCCATCATCGGATGAATGCATAAAGAAGGTGTGGCACATATATACAATGGAATATTACTCAGCCATAAAAAGAAATGAAATTGAGTTATTTGTAATGACATGGATAGACCTAGAGTCTCTCATACAGAGTGAAGTAAGTCCGAAAGAGAAAGACAAACACTGTATGCTAACACATATATATGAAATTTAAGAAAAAAATGTCATGAAGAACCTAGGGGTAAGACAGGAATAAAGACGCAGACCTACTGGAGAGTGGACTTGAGGATATGGGGAGGGGGAAGGGTGAGCTGTGACAAAGCGAGAGAGAGGCATGAACATATATACACTAACAAACTTAAGGTAGATAGCTAGTGGGAAGCAGCCGCATAGCACAGGGATATCAGCTCGGTGCTTTTTGACTGCCTGGAGGGGTGGGATAGGGAGGGTGGGAGGGAGGGAGACACAAGTGGGAAGATATATGGGAACATATGTATGTGTATAACTGATTCACTTTGTTATAAAGCAGTAACGAACACACCATTGTAAAGCAATTATACCCCAATAAAGATGTTAAAAAAAAAAAAAAAAGATTGTCTTAACAATAATACAAGTTAAATTTAAAAGAATTTTTTATTGCAAACATTTAAGTAATAGGATTTTTCCTGTGGTAATTATATATTTTATATATATATATAATTATACATATTAAACTAATATTGCTAATTTTAGTATTATATAAAATTAACTCAAATGACCCCCAGAAGTAAATGTAAAATTTTATAGTATAAACTGTTAGTAGAAAACTTATGAGAAAACCTTTGTGACCTTAGATTAAGCAAGGAGTTCTTAGGTTTGAAACCAAAAAAAAAAGATATTGTAAAAGAAAAAAATGATGAATTGTACTTTATCAAAATAAAAACTTTTGACCTTTGAAGAACACTATTAATATAATAAAAATATAAGCCACAACCTCGGAGAAAATAACTGTGAATTCAGTTTCTGACAAAGGCTCTATATTAAGAATATACTAACCTCAACAATAAGAAAACAATTTTTTAAATGAGCAAATCAGAAGAGATATTTCTCCAGAGAAGATATATGAATTAAAAATAAGCATATTAAAACAGTGATCTGTATCATTAGTCATTAGAAAAATGTAAAATAAAAACATGATGGGATACCACTAGACACCAATCAGAATGGGTTTTAAAAAAGAAAAGAAAGAAAAGAATTGACAATACCAACTGCTGACTACAACATGAAACAACTGGATCTCTCAAACACTGCTGATGATTAAACAATATGCTACAGCAACTTTGGAAACATTTGTCAGTTTTTTTTATAAAGTTATATATAAACTTATCCTATTACCCAGAAATTCCACTCCTAGATATTTTTTTTAGATAAATGAAAATCAATGTCACACAAAATATATGTGCATATGTATAGCAGCTTTATGCATAGTCTGTAAAACCTGGAGGCAAGAAATATGTCCTTCATAAGTGGGTGAATGACAACACTGGTACATCCATACAGTGGAATACTATTCAATGTAAAGAGAAAGTAGCTATCAAGCCCTACAAAAATATGGATAAATCTCAAATGCATTTTACTAAGTAAAAGGAGGAAGACCCTAAAGACTATATATTTTATGATTCCATGTATAGGGAATTATGAAAAAGGAAAATTAAAGGAACACAGAATGGATCTTTGTTTGCTAGGAACACAGGGTGGGCTGAGGGGTTATTTATAAAGAGGCAGTATGAAGGATTTGGGGAGTGATAGAATTGTCCTATGTTATGAATTTGGTGGCAGATTTGTATTCACCAAATACAGATGCATTTACCAAAATTGAGAGAATTGTACACCACAAAAGTTGAATTTCACTGTATGAAAATTAAAATATTGTTTTAATATCTCTTGTTTTTAGTATTTTCCTGGAATATCTTTTTAATTACATATTTTATTTTCAACATTATTGCTATTATGTTTTAAGATTGTCTCTTACAAACTGCATATATTTAGATTTCTTTAAATGTGAAAATATCTGTCTTTTAATAGAAGTTTAATCCATTTACATTTATCTTTTGAACAGCTAAGCATAAAAACTTATACTTTTATCTGCCTCACAATCTCTGAAATGTCTTTCCATTCAATCTTTACTCTCCATTTTCTAGTTTTTTTTAAGATTACCCTGGATTATAATCTCCTAAAATCAATGAATGGCATATTATAAAAGCAGGAACAACAATGGAAAGATTAACAGTAAGTTAACATTACCCTTGTTAAGTTATTTTGGCAACACAGTGTGCTGTGGTAGAGACGAATATTATGCTACTGGTGTGCTC
The DNA here is from genome assembly GCF_039906515.1 of Pseudorca crassidens. Taxonomy (NCBI): domain Eukaryota; kingdom Metazoa; phylum Chordata; class Mammalia; order Artiodactyla; family Delphinidae; genus Pseudorca; species Pseudorca crassidens. The sequence goes on along the minus strand of NC_090317.1, from coordinate 46,863,089 downwards.
TTTTTCATTGTATTGTAACACCTAGACCTATTTTACATTGCAGAGGGAACAAAAAATAGTTTTCTTTTCCCATGTAACTTAATAAAATCGTTGAAAATAATGTGATTTCAACTTTGTGTTTAGAAGGAAATTATAACCACGTATCAGGAGGAGATATATGGGGTAACATAGCTACATTCAGAAGATTATCATGTGATTTTAGACTGCTAAAGGTAAGTACACAATGAAGCTGCTTCTCAAAGACTGATTTATGGGAACGGATTATGGATAAAATTTGCCTAATAACTATTAAACTTAACCTAAGACATAGGTATAACAGACTGCTTAGGTTGATAACTCCACCATTTGTTTCTCTGCTCCCCTTATTATTAATTCCTAGGAAATTAGAATCTCTTTATATGTTGTCAAGGAGGTCTTCTGATTATCTCATCTCACATTCAGTTGTCAATTAATCACCCTCAGTCTGTCACTATCCTTCTCCTACACATTGAAAACCCCTGACAGCTACTTATTCCATATCCCACCCCACCCTAATCTATCTCCCCGCCTTTCCCACCCCCATGAATTTCTAAAACAGCAGAGATATTGCATAAACTAGTGTGTTTCCTTCTATAAGTAACTTTTCATAGTTCACCATTGTTGAAAGTTTTAATAATTGCTCCAGTACTGCACTTTACAAGGGACTATCAGTTCTCCACCTACCATCAGTGATGAGGTCTTTGTTGACACCTGAATGGTGGGTAAACAAGCTCCAAAATCCCATTTTAGAATCTGCTTCCTAGGAATACTTTTGGTACCAGCTGTCATTGATTCTGTTCCTTTAGAATCTGAGGTGACTTATTGGAGAACTTTGAGGGAAAAACAGCTGTTAGTAGTGAAGGAAAGAAGGATTGGACAGATAGAGGTGTTAAACTGTGATGCTGGGTCAACCTTTTAGAACTATTCCAAATTGAGGCAAGAGGGTCAGACTTTTGAATCCTACCATTTAACAGTTTTTAGACAAAAGCTTCCCCTAGGGAGGGTCTTCCATCTTGACCAATGCAGCTCTCTTAGGCAAAGGACAATTCCCAGAGAACCATTCAGCAGGCAAAACTCTTAGCACCTGGGGTAATGAGTGACTCATTCCTGAAGGGAAGACCTCACCAGGAAGGTACAACATCCACTGATATGCCTTACTTGGGTAAGTAACTGCCCTGAGCCTATAATTTTCATCTTGCAAAGTTTCAAGTACCATCAAAATAGTCATCCTTCTCTGCAAATATTATAATTGTCATTTACCCCATAATGATTACCACTGTATTACTTAATTTCCCAATGCTTCATCCTCCATGTGATCTTATTCCAAATAACCATAGGTGAAGGCTTAACTAGATGTGATGTCACTGCATGTTAGGAGTTACTATCTCATTTACCACCAGCAATGGAGTCTTTATTTTATTCAGAAGGGTGGACAGAAGAAATCCAAAATCTAGTCCTAAGGGTTTGTCTTTAGGAAACACCTCCAATACCAATTATACTTGTTTAGATTCCCTAGAAAACAGAGCCTGAGACAATTAGTAAGGTGGTATGTTTTATCAAAGAAGCAGGAACCAAAGACAGTAAGAGTAAAATAAAATAAACAAACAAAAGGAAACAGAGAAGTAGGGGAAACTATGCAAGGTGATATTCATGAACAGCCTGAAGAGACACTGCTGGTCATTTGGCTGATGTTTTCACTTAGTCACCCACAAGGGTTCTGGAGCTCATCATGGGAGAGAGGAAGGAGAGGAAAATTTTGCCCATCTCCTTTCCTTTTCCTGTTTCTCATTGGCCAAAATTCATCCCACAGGGAGTTAATTCACCTGTAGTTCCAAATGACATAATACAACACTACCAGTGCTTACTCAGGAGGGAAAATCTCAGTAAAATCAGGATTTGTGGTGATCAGACTGGCCATATAACAGCAACTGAAAGAAGGTCCTTCTGGAAAATGATTTAACAGCCACAGGTTGCAGAATCATGTGGGTCCAAGCAAAATAGACTGGCCGCTGTATCACTGCATCAAATGGCTGAGGCTCCAGGAGATTTTGGTACAGAGGTATGGAAGCACAAAAAGTGTAGCCAATACTATATCTAAGTAAGGTTTATCTTGAGAATCTAAGGTAGGATTAATAAAATGAAAGCAATGAATTTCATTCAACTTGAAGTAATCCAACACATAGTCAACAAATAAGCAAACAAAAATTTGTATGTAAGAAGTCAGAGGGAAAATCCTGAGAAAATAAGTTAAAAATACATAAACTATTGCACAACTTATTGAAATTCCTGAGATGAGAGATTGTAAAAAAAAGACTTCAACAGAGCCACACATTAAAAACAAATAATGTTGTTGTAATACATGGTATGTCTCTGTTCTTAATTTTTCTGTGATCCAAGACTAATATATTTCTTGGGGAGGAATGGCATTTTTTAGGCAAACAGACACTACACACCATAAACACTATTGTTTATAACTATTCAAATCTCCCTATCTAAAAAAAAACATAATTTCATACAAGAATGAATTTTCAGATGCAATTTGACAAATATGCAAAGCACATGATTTCTGATGGGATTTATACATGAGGAAATACAAATAAACCATAGTAGGGAAAATGCACAGCTTTCTTGCCAATCTTACTGATACAAATTAAAATAAAGGTGCTATGAAAAATTTGTTTTCAAAAAGGTTAATCAGAGAGATCAGATCAAGATGGCAGAGGAGTAGGATGTGGAACACACCTTCTCCCACAAATACATAAAAAATACATCAACTTGTAGAACAATTCTCACAGAACATCTACTGAAAACTGACAGAAGACCTCAGACTTCCAAAAAGGCAAGAAAATATCCACATAACTAGGTAGAGCAAAAGAAAAAAAGAAAAAGAAATGGGAGAAAGGAATCAGAAAGAGACCTGCACCCCTGGGAGGGAGCTGTGAAAGAGGAAAGTTTCCACACAGTGGGAAGTCCCCTTACTGGTGGGGAGGTCAGCCAGAACAGAGGGGGAGCTTCAGAGTCTTGGTGTAGGGTACAGCAAATGGTTCACAGAGGGAAAAGCAGAGAGGGACGAACATAGATCGTCAGTACCACCCAGCACTTCACCAGCCTGAGATGCTTACCTGCTGGGGCAAGCAGGGGCTGGGAGCTGAGTCTCAGGCTTTGGCGGTCAGACTCGGGGGAGAGGACTGGGGTTGTCTTCATGGAAACAGCCTTATGGGGTTAGGGTGTGGTGTGGGAGGAGGCCTGTGCCCACCAGAGAGGCAGGTCGCCATTGCTGGGGGAGTGTGAGGAGCGGGCCGGGCCTGCCATAGGAACTTTTTTTCCACATGCATCTCAGGAATATTGCACTACCTACATGAGCTCCAGAGACAGTCTTGAGCAACCACTGCTATCTCGGATTGCAGAGGCAAGCACAGACCATGGCCACCACCAAGGTTCCCATGACCAGGAACCAACCACTGTCTCTGCCTTCCCTGTAGCACACATGGCCCACCGCCACTGCAGAGGATCCTGTGGCCAGGCACCCAACTGCTGTCCCAGACTCCCTGGGAGGGTGCATGATCAGCCACAGCCACCAGGGTCCTATGACCAAGAGGAACTGCTGGCCCTGCCTTCCTGGGGGCATGTGAAGACCACACACCTGCACAACCCCTATCAAGGAGATAAAGTCCAGCACACCTGGAGGAAAGAGACAGCAAACATTCAAACCAAAAACAACCCTCACACCAAAAAATATGAAAAGCACACAAGCTACACAGGGATGCTCCTACATATAAATAGCTCTCCAGGAATATAGTAGATAATTATTTCTCCTAAACTCACACAGTAAGATAAATATAAGCAAACTGAAGAAGCAGAGGAACCACTCCCAGTTAAACATCAAGAGAATTCCCCTGAAGGACCAAACAATGAAACAGACCTCTTCAGTCTAATAGACACTGAGTTCAAAAAGGAGGTAATGAAAATACTGAAGGAATTAAGAAAGTTTATTGAAAGAAATGCATATTATTGTAAAACAGAACTACAAACTATAATGAGGGGCCAAAAAAAAAAAAACTAGAAAATTCATTTGCTGATATAAAAGCTAAGCTAAAGGCAATGAATAGCAGAATGAATAATGAATATGTCATCTGGAAGATAGAATAATGGAACATACCCAATCAAAACTGCAGACAGAAAGCCAAATGAAAAAAAAAAAAAGAAGGCAATATAAGAGATCTATGGGATGATATAAAACGTCCCAATATGTGCTTAATAGGGATTCCAGAAAGAGAAGAAAGAGGAAAGTGGATTGAAAATATATTTGAACAACTTATGGCTGAAAACTTCCCAAACATACAGGGGGAAATAGATATCCAGATACAGGAAGCACAGAGGATCCCAAACAAGATGAAGCCAAACAGACCTACACCAAAACATATTATAATAAAAATGGCAAATTTAAAGATAAAGAGAGGCAGCAAGAGAAAAACAAAGAGTTAATTACAAGGGAACCCCATAAGGCCAACAGCTGATTTCTCTACAGAAACACTGCAGGCCGGAAGGGAGTGGCAAAATATATTCAAAGTCTTGAAAGGGAAAAATCAGTAACCTAGGATACTCTACCTAGCAAGATTATCATTTAGAATAGGAGGAGAGATAAAGAATTTCTCAGACAAACAAACAAACAAAAAGAACACAGCAACACTAAACCTATCTTAAAAGAAATATTGAAAGATCTCTAAATAGAAAAGAAGCAAGAAGATATACAAAGGAAGAAATCATAATTTGAAAATAAGTCAATTAAAGTAGCCAATACACAGATGTAAAAGAGAAAAAAAACTAACCTATTTGTACAAGTGATGATAAACACAAGGAACAGCAAAAGAATAACCATGAAGATGTAAAAAAGGACATCAAAGTCATAAAATGTGGGGAAGGAGAGTAAGAAAATACAGATTATTTTGTGTTGTTTGTTTGTTTTTATGAATGAGTTTGAGCCTATATGACTATCAGTCTAAAGCAAGAAGATATAGGAAGGGGTTAACATAACTTGAAGAACAGAGCAACAATAAATCAAAAACATACAGTAGATTCACAAAAACAAAAAAGAAGAAACAAGCATAAAATAAAAGGAACTCATCAAAACACACACACACACACACACGCACACACAGAAAGGAACAAAGAGGAAACAAAGAATCAACTGAAAAACAAGGTTTAATATGACAATAAGTGCATATATATCAATAATTACCTTAAATGTCAATGGACTGAGTGCTCCAGTCAAAAGGCATAGAGAGAGTGGCAGACTGGATAAAAAAAAAAAAAAGAGCTTACAATATGTTGCTTACAAGAGACCCACATTAAGGCAAAGGAAACACATAGATTGAAAGTGAGGAGATGGAAAAAGATATTTCATGTAAACAGAAATGACAAGAAAGTAGGAGTTGCAATACTCATATCAGACAAAATAGACTTTAAAACAAAGCCCATAAAGAAAGATAAAGAAGGATATTATATAATGATAAAAGGATCAACAAAAGAACAGAATTTTACACACATCAACATATATACACCTAATATAGAAGCACCCAAATACATGAAGCAAGTACTAACAGACATAAAGGGAAAAATTGATGGGAATACAATATAGTAGGTGACTTTAACACCACACTCACATCAAAGGACAGATCCTCCAGACAGAAGATAATAATGCAACAGAGATCCTAAATGATGCAATAGAACAGTTAGGCTTAATTGATATTTTCAAGACCTTACATGCAAAGAAAACCAGAATACACATTCTTTTTAAGTGCACATGGAACATTCTCTAAGATTGAACACATACTAGGGCACAAAACTAACCTCAACAAATTTAAGAGTATAGAAGTTTTTTCAAGCATCTCCTCTGACCACAACAGCATGAAACTAGAAATTAACCACAGGAAAAGAAATGAGAAATAAACTATTGTATGGAGACTAAACAACATATTACTAAAAAACCAATGGATCAATAAGGAAATCAAAAAGGAAATTAAAAAATACGTAGAGACAAATGACAATGAAAACACAACCATACAAAGTCTATGGGATGCAGCAATAGACGTTCTCAGAGAGACTTTCATAGTGATACAGGCCTTCCTCAAAGAACAAGAAAAATCTCAAATACACAACCTAAGCTACCACCTAAAAGAATTAGAAAAGGAATAACAAACAAAACCTAAAGTCAGCAGAAGGAAGGATAAAATAAAGATCAGGGAGGAAATAAATAAAATAAATATTTTAAAAATAGAAAAATAATTAGTAAAACCCAGAGCTTGTTCTTTGAAAGGGTAAACAGAATTGACAAGCCTCTGGCCAGGCTCACCAAGAAGAAAGAGAGAGAACCCAAATAAACAACACTAGAAAAGAAAATCGAGAAATCTCAACTGATACCAGAGAAATACAAAAAAACATAAGATAATACTGTGAATAATTATATGCAACAAATCTGACAACAAGGAAGAAATGGTAACTTTCTAGAAACATACAGCCCAACAAAATTGAATCAAGAAGAAATAGATAATTTCATCAGACCAATCACTAGAAATGAAATAGAATATGCAATAAAAAAATACTTCCTACAAACAAAAGTCCAGGACCAGATGGCTTCACAGGGAAATTCTATCAAACATACATAGAATAACTTATACCAATTCTTCTCAATCTCTTCCAAAAGATTGAAGAGGAGGGAACACTCCAAAAGACCTTCTATAAAGCCACCATCACCCTGATAACAAAACCAGACAAAGATACTGCCAAAAAAGAAAATTACAGGCCAATATCTTTGATGAATATAGATGCAGAAATTCTCAACAAATTATTAGCAAACTGAGTCCAACAACACATAAAAAATATCATACTCCATGACCAAGTGACATTCATCCCAAGTTCACAAGAATGGTTCACCATACACAAATGGATCAATGTAATACACCACATTAACAAAAGAAAAGTCAAAACTACATAATCATCTCAATAGATACAGAAAAAGAATTTGACAAAATTCAACATCCATTCATAATAAAAACTCTTACCAAAGTGGGTATACAGGAAACATATCATAATAAAAGCCATTTATGACAAACCCACAGCCATTATAATACTCAATGGTGAAAGGCTGAAAGCCTCCCCACTAAAATCTGGAAAAACACAAGGATGCCCACTGTCACCTCTTCTATTCAACATAGTATTGGAAGTCCTAGCCACAGCAGTCAGACAAGAGAAATAAATAAGAGGTATCCAAACTAGAAGGGAAGAGAGAAAATCGTCACTATATGCAGGCGAAATTATACTGTATATAGAAAACCCTAAGGAGTCCACACACAAACTACTAGACCTAATAAATGAATTCAGCAAAGTAGCAGGATACAAGATTAACATTCAGAAATCAGGTGCATTTCTTTACACTAACAATGAAATATCAGAAAGGGAATGTAAAAAAGCAAGACCTTTTAAAAGTGGACTAAACCCCGCCCCCAAAACCTAGTAATAAACCTGACCAAGGTGATGAAAGATTTATACACTGAGAACTATAAAACATTTAAAAAGGAAATTAAAGAGGATTCAAAGAAATGGAAAGATATACCATGCTCTTAGATTGGAAAAATTTAAATTGTTAAAATGGCAATACTACCCAAAGCAATCTACAGATTTAATGTGATCCTTATCAAATTACCCATGACATTTTTCACAGAACTACAACGAATAACCCCAAAATTTATATGGAACCATAAAAAAAACCCAGAGTTGACAAAGGAATCCTGAGGAACATAAACAAATCAGGAGGCATAACTCTCTCAGACTTCAGACAGTACTACAAAGCTACAATAATCAAAACAGTGTGGAATTAGTAGAAAAATGGACATAAGGATAAATGGAACAGAATAGAGAACCCAGATATAAACCCATACACCTACAGTAAATTAATCTTTGACACAGGAGGCAAGAATATGAAATGGGGAAAAAGACAGTTTCTTCAGCAAGTGGTGCTGGGGAAATTTGACAGCTACATGTAAATCAATGAAGTTAGAACGTACCCTCATGCCATGCACAAAAATAAACTCAAAATGTCTTAAAGACTTAAACATAAGGCATGACACTATAAAACTCCTAGAAGAGACCATAGGCAAAACATTCTCTGACATAAACTGTACAAATATTTTCTGAGGTCAGTCTCCCAAGGCAATAGAAATGAAAACAAAAATAAACAAATGAGACCTAATCAAACATACAAGCTTTGGCACAGCAAAGGAAACTATTAAAAAAAAGAAAAGAAAAGACAACCTACAGAATGGGAGAAAGTATTCAAAAATGAGGTGACCGACAAGGGCTTAATCTCCAAAATATACAAACAGCTCATACAACTCAACAACAACAACAAAAAAACCCAAATGAAAAATGGGCAGAAGGCCATAATAAACATTTCTCCAAAGAAGACTTCTAGATGGACAACAAACACATGAAAATATGCTCAATATCACTAATTATTAGAGAAATGTAAATCAAAACTACAATGAGGTATCACATCACACCAGTCAGAATGGCCATCATTAAAAAGTATACAAATAAGAAATTCTGGAGAGGGTGTGGAGAAAAGGGAACCCTTCTACACTGTTGGTGGGAATGTAAATTGATAGAGCCAATATGCAAAACAATATGGAGGGCCCTAAGAAGACTAAAAATAGAATTACCATATGATCCAACAATCCCATCTCTGGGCTTATACCTGGAAAAACTATAATTCAAATAGATATGCACACCCCTATGTTCATAGCAGCACTATTTATAATAGCCAAGACATGTCAGCAACCTAAATGTCCATCAACAGATAAATGGATAATGAAGATGTGGTACATATGTACAATGGAATACTACTCAGCCACAAAATAATGCTATTTGCAGCAACATGGATGGACTTAGAGATGATCATACTAAGTGAAGTAAGTCAGAAAGAGAAAGACAAATATCATATGATATCACATATGTGGAATCTAAAATATGGCACAAATGAATCTATCTACAAACCAGAAACAGACTTACAGACATAGAGATCAGACTTCTCGTTGCTAAGGCTGCAAGGGGGAGGGAGAGGGATGGATTGGGAATTTAGGGATCGTAGATGCAAACTATTACATACAGAATGGATAAAAACCAAGGTCCTGCTGTATGGCACAGGAAAATATATCCAATCTCCTGGGATAAAACATAATGGAAAAGAATATTTAAAAAATACTGTATATGTATATGTGTGTATAACTGAGTCACGTTGCTGTACAGCAGAGATTGGCACAACATGGTAAATCAATTACACTTCAAGAAAAAAAATTAAAAGTTTAATCAACATATATAAATAAAAAGAGTGGTAAACCTATAGGAAAACAGTCTTATATTGAGGTTTATACTATAAATTAGATAAACTTTCTGGATAGATATATACTAAATTGTACCAAGAACCATCAAGCCGTTTATATAGTTTTATGGAGCCACCAAAATGAGCACAACTAAGGGGCCCTGAACCAAGATGGCAGAGTAGAAGGACGTGCTCTCACTCCCTCTTGTGAGAACACCAGAATCACAGCCAGCTGCTGGACAATGACAGGAAGACACTGGAACTCACCAAAAATGATACTCCACATCCAAAGACAAAAGAGAAGCCACAATGAGATGGTAGGAGGGGTGTAATCACAGTAAAATCAAATCCCATAACTGCTGGGTGGGTGACTCACAGACTGTAGAACACTTATACCACAGAAGTCCACCTACTGGGGTGAAGGTTCTGAACCCCACATCAGGCTTCCCAACCTGCGGGTCCAGCAACGGGAGGAGGAATTCCTAGAGGATCAGATATTGAAGGCTAGTGGGATTTGATTGCAGGACTTCGAAAGGACTGGAGGAAACAGAAACTCCATTCTTGGAGTGCACACACAAATTAGTGTGCACATCAGGACCCAGGGGAAGGAGCAGTGACCCCAGGGGTGAATGAACCAGACCTAACTGCTAGTGTTGGAGGGTACACTGCAGAGGTGGGGCTTTGCTGTGGCTCACTGTGAGGACAGGGACACTGGCAGCAGAAGTTCTGGGAAGTACTCCTTGATGTGAGCCCTCCCAGAGTCCACCATTAGCCCCACCAAAGAGCCCAGGTAGGCTACAATATTGGGTTGCCTCAGGCCAAACAACAAACAGGGAGGGAACCAAGCCCCACCCATCAGCAGTCAAGCAGATTAAAGTTTTACTGAGTTCTGCCCAACAGGGCAACAGTCAGCGCTACCCACCACCAGTCCCTCCCATCAGGAAACTTGCACAAGCCTCGTAGATAGCCTCATCCACCAGAGGGCAGACAGCAGAAGCAAGAAGAACTACAATCCTGAAGCCTGTGGAAAGAAAACCACATTCACAGAAAGATAGACAAGATGAAAAGGCAGAGGGCTATGAACCAGATGAAGGAACAAAATAAAACCCCAGAAAAACAACTAAATGAAGTGAAAATAGGCAACCTTCCAGAAAAATCATTCAGAATAATGATAGCGAAGGTTATCCAGGACCTAGGAAAAAGAATGGAGGCAAAGATCGAGAAGATGCAAGAAATGTTTAAGACCTAGAAGAATTAAAGAACAAACAGAGATGAACAATACAAAAACTGAAATGAAAACTACACTAGAAGGAATCGATAGCAGAATAACTGAGGCAGAAGAACGGATAAGTGACCTGGAAGACAGAATGGTGGAAATCACTGCTGCATAACAGAATAAAGAAAAAAGAATGAAAAGAAATGAAGACAGCCTAAGAGACCTCTGGGACAATATTAAATGCAACAACATTCACATTATAGGGTTCCCAGAAGGAGAAGTGAGAGAGAAAGAACCTGAGAAAATATTTGAAGAGATTATAGTTGAACACTTCTCTAACATGGGAAAGGAAATAGCCACCCAAGTCCAGGAAGTGCAGAGAGCCCCATACAGGATAAACCCAAGGAGAAACATGATGAGACACATAGTAATCAAATTGGCAAAAATTAAAGACAAAGAAAAATTATAGAAAGCAACAAGGGAAAAATGACAAATAACATACAAGGAAACCCCCATAAGGTTAACAGCTGATTTCTCAGCAGAAACTCTACAAGCCAGAAGGGAGTGGCATGATATAATTAAAATGATGAAAGGGAAGAACCTGCAACCAAGATAACTCTAGCCAGCAAGGATCTCATTCAGATTCGATGGAGAAATCAAAAGCTTTACAGACAAGCAAAAGCTAAGAGAATTCAGCACCACCAAACCAGCTCTACAACAAATGCTAAAGGAACTTCTCTAAGTGGGAAACACAAGAGAAGAAAAGGACCGACTAAAACAAACCCAAAACAATTAAGAAAATGGTAATAGGAACATACATATCGATAATTACCTTAAAAGGGAAAGGATTAAATGCTCCAACAAAAAGACACAGGCTTGCTGAATGGATAGAAGAACAAGACCCATATATATGCTGTCTACAAGAGACCAACATCAGACATAGGGACACATACAGACTGAAAGTGAGGGGATGGAAAAAGATATTCCATGCAAATGGAAATCAAATGAAAGCTGGAGTAGCAATACGAATATCAGATAAAATAGACTTTAAAATAAAGAATGTTACAGGAGACAAAGAAGGACACTACATAATGATCAAGGGATGAATCCAAGAAGAAGATATAACAATTATAAATGTACATGCACCCTACGTAGGAGCACCTAAATACATAAGGCAACTGCTAACAGCTATAAAAGAGGAAACCGACAGTAACAAAATAATAGGCGGGACTTTAGCACTTCACTTACACCAATGGACAGATCATCCAAAATGAAAATAAATAAGGAAACACAAGCTTTAAATGACACAATAGATCAGATAGATTTAATTGATACTTATAGGACATTCCATCCAAAAACAGCAGATTACACTTCTTTCTCAAGTGTGCACAGAACATTCTCCAGGATAGATCACATCTTGGGTCACAAATCAAGCCTCAGTAAATTTAAGAAAATTGAAATATATCAAGCATCTTTTCTGACAGCAACGCTATTAGATTAGAAATCAATAACAGGGAAAAAAACCCATAAAAAAAAACACATGGAGGCTAAACAGTACGTTACAAAATAACCAAGAGATAACTGAAGAAATCAAAAAATACCTAGAGGGCTTCCCTGGTGATGCAGTGGTTGAGAGTCTGCCTGCCGAGGCAGGGGACACGGGTTTGTGCCCTGGTCTGGGAGGATTCCACATGCCGCGGAGCGGCTAGGCCTGTGATCAATGGCCACTGAGCCTGCGCATCCAGAGCCTGTGCTCCGCAATGGGAGAGGTCACAACAGTGAGAGGCCTGCGTACTGCAAAAAAACAAAACAAAAAAATACCTAGAGACAAATGACAATGAAAACATGACAATCCAAAACCTATGGGATGCAGCAAAAGCAGTTTTAAGAGGGAAGTTTATAGCTATACAAGCCTAACTCAAGAAACAAGAGAAATCTCAAATAAACAATTTAACATTACACTTAAAGGAATTAGAGAAAGAAGAACAAACAAAACCCAAAGTTAGCAGAAGGAAAGAAATCATAAAGATCAGAGCAGAAATAAATGAAATAGAAACAAAGAAAACAATAGCAAAAATCAATAAAACTAAAAGCTGGTTCTCTGAGAAGATAAACAAAATTGATAAACCATTAGCCAGACTCATCAAAAAACAGAGGGAGAGGACTCAAATCAATAAAATTACAAATGAAAAAGAAGAAGTTACAACAGACACCACAGAAATACAAAGCATCCTAAGAGACTACTACAAAAAACTCTATGCCAATAAAATGGACAACCTAGAAGAAATAGACAAATTCTTCAAAAGGTGTAACCTTCGAAGGCTGAACCATTGAGAAATAGAAAATATGAACAGACCAATCACAAGTAGTGAAATTGAAACTGTGATTAAATGTCTTCCAACAAACAAAAGCCCAGGACCTGCTGGCATCAGAGGTGAATTATATCAAACATTTAGAGAAGAGCTAACACCCATCCTTCTCAAACTCTTCCAAAAAATTGCAGAGGAAGGAACACTCCCAACCTCATTCTATGAGGCCACCATCACCCTGATACCAAAACTAGACAAAGATACTACAAAAAAAGAAATTTTTTTCCAATATCACTGATGAACATAAATGCAAATATCCTCAACAAAATAGTAGCAAACAGAATCGAACAACACACTAAAAGCATCATACACCATGATCAAGTGAGATTTATCCCAGGAATGCAAGGATTCTTCAATTTACGCAAATCAATCAATGTGATACACCTTATTAACAAATTGAAGAATAAAAACCATATGATCATCTCAATAAATGCAGAAAGAGCTTTCAACACAATTCAACACACATTTATGATAAAAACTCTCCAGAAAGTGGGCATAGACGAAACCTAACTTAACATAATAAAGGCCATATATGAAACACCCACAGCAAACATCATTCTCAATGGTGAAAAACTGAAAGCATTTCCTTTAAGATCAGGAACAAGACAAGGATGTCCACTCTCACCACTATTATTCAACATAGTTTTGGAAGTCCTAGCCATGGCAATCAGAGAAAAAGAAATAAAAGGAATACACAGTGGAAAAGAAGTAAAACTGTCAATGTTTGCAGATGACATGCTACTATACATAGAGAATCCTAAAGTTGCCACCATAAAAGTACTAGAGCTAAACAATGAATTTGGTAAAGTTGCAGGATACAAAATTAATTCACAGAAATCTCTTGCATTCCTATACACTAACTGAAATATCAGAAAGAGAAATTAAGGCTCCCATTTACCATTGCAACAAAAAGAATAAAATACCTAGGAATAAACCTACCTAGGGAGACAAAAAACCTGCATTCATAAAACTATGACACTGATGAAAGAAATTAAAGATTATACCAACAGATGGAGAGATATACCATGCTCTTGGATTGGAAGAATCAATATTGTGAAAATAACTATACTACCCAAAGCAATCTACACATTCATTGCAATCCCTATCAAATTACCTATGGCATTTTTTATGGAACTAGAACAAAAAATCTTAAAATTTGTATGGAGACACAAAAGACCCCGAATAGCCAAAGCAGTCCTGAGGGTAAAAAAATGGAGCTGAACGAATCAGACTCCCTGACTTCAGACTATAATACAAAGCTACAGTAATCAAGACATTATGGTATTGGCACAAAAACAGAAATATAGATCAATGAAAGAAGATAGAAAGTCCAGAGGTAAACCAACACACCTATGGTCAACTAATATATGACAAAGGAGACAAGGATATACATTGGAGAAAAGACAGTCTCTTCAATAAGTGGTGCTGGGAAAACTGTACAGCTATATGTAAAAGAATAAAATTAGAACACTCCCTAACACCATACACAAAAATAAATTCAAAATGGATTAGAATCCTAAATATATCACTGGACCCTATAAAACTCTTACAGGAAAACATAGGAAGAACACTCGACATAAGTCACAGCAAGATCTTTTTTGATCCACCTCCTAGAGTAATGGAAATAAAAACAAAATAAACAAATTGGACCTAATGAAACTTCAAAGCTTTTGCACAGCAAAGGAAACCATAAACAAGATGAAAAGACAACCCTCAGAATGGGAGAAAATATTTGCAAACAAATCAACGGATAAATGATTTATCTCCAAAATATATAAACAGCTCATTCAGCTCAATATTAAGAAAACAAACAACCCAATCCAAAAATGGGCAGAAGACCTAAATAGACATTTCTCCAAAGAAGACATACAGATGGCCAAGAAGCACATGAAAAGCTGCTCAACATCACTAATTATTAGAGAAATGCAAATCAAAACTACAATAAGGTATCACCTCACACCAGTTAGAATGGGCATCATCAGAAAATCTACAAACAACAAATGCTGGAGAGGGTGTGGAGAAAAGGGAACCCTCTTGCACTGTTGGTGGGAGTGTAAACTGATACAGCCACTATGGAAAACAGTACTGAGGTTCCTTAAAAAACTAAAAATATAATTACCATATGGTCCAGCAATCCCACTACTGGACATATACCCTGAGAAAACCATAATTCAAAAAGACACATACACCACAATGCTCATTGCAGCACTATTTACAATAGCTAGGTCATGGAAGCAACCTAAATGCCCATCGACTGATGAATGGATAAAGAAGATGTGGTACATATATCCAATGGAATATTACTCAGCCATAAAAATGAATGAAATTGTGTTATTTGTTGAGACGTGGATGGATCTAGAGACTGTCATACGGAATGAAGTAAGTCAGAAAGAGAACAACAAATATCGTATATTAACACATATATGTGGAACCTAGAAAAATGGTACAAATGAACCCGTTTGCAGGGCAGAAATTGAGACATAGATGTAGAGAACAAACATGGCCACCAAGGGGTGAAAGCTGTGGGGTGGTGGGGGTGTGGGTGTGATGAATTGGGTGATTGGGATTGACATGTATACACTGATGTGTACAAAATTGATGACTAATAAGAATCTGCTGTGTAAAAAATTAAATTAAATAATAATAATAATCAGAAGGAAATACACCACACACACACACAAAAAAAGAGCACTGCTGAAATGGTATAATGGCTCAAACATGATAAAAGTAGAATGGTTAGCGTCCCTCCTGAAATGTGTCATTCTGGACCCAGATTCTTTCCATCTTCATCCTCCACCATCTTCAACCAATGGCTTCCAAAGTCACCATGATCATTTGCATCCAGGCAAGAGAAGGGGAAAGCACTGGGGATCTTAGGTAGGAGGTTTAAAATTATGTGGAAGTAGAATTCTTTTATCTTCAATTCTTAATTCTATTGTCTGCAATTCAATCACATGACCACACTTAACTGGGAAGGAGGCTGTGGAATATACTCTAGCTGTGTGTTTAGGGAAAAAAAAAAGTGAGTTTGGTGAAGAACAAACCAGTCTCTGCCACACAGTGATTTTTTTCCACCACAATCTGTACCAAGAAAATAATCCAGAAATGTACAAAGAGTAAAGGTATACATGGCAGTGCTATTTAATAATAGAAAGTGCCAGAATTTCCTCTTCCCTCACTATAATATAAATTCCATGAGGGCAGGGTTTTTGTAGGTTTGGTTTACTGCAATACTCTGCATCTGTACTAATGCCTAGAATTTAGTATGTGTGCAATAAATATTTGTTAAATGAATGAATTAAGACTCAATTTATCTGTCAGTAGCAAAATAAACCCAGCAACCCAGCAAAAAGATCCAGGAATTAGATACTAAAATGGGCTAGGTTGTTTGTTGTTGCACACAGTAGTAGCTGATGAAACTAAGTTCAGGCAAGTAGGCAGAACTTGACTTCAAGAAAATGTTGTAGAAATTAATGACAGTATAGATAATTATACACATTTTTTCAAGGTTGTAACAAATATTTGGTTATAAATGCAGACAGTACAAAGTAATAGAGGAGCCTAGTGGAAGATCTTGGTAAATCTGTGGCAAGCTGGCATTCATTGAAAGGACACCAGTTGCCAAGAGAGCTGGTAAGATTAAAACAGAGTTATGATTCCAGAGAACTAGGCTGTAAGTAAATTTTTAATTTGGGGACTCAGGCACTGTAGGTGACCCAAAAACTCAAACCATGGAACCAGGGCAATACTCAAAAATAAACGAGAAATAAAGTTGATTTGATGCTAAGCTCTAATTCCAGAATTGGTCTCCAAATTAATGACAAGTATAACTCAGTCAGTGTAAGTTTAGGGACTTGGTATGGGTTTTTAAGAAATATCAGATAGGGACCAAGCTATTTTATTATAGCAACAACATAAAATGATTAAATAATGTGGAATGGATAAACAAACTAAGAAATATCATCATGATATAATAGTTTATGTCAAATAAAAATGACAAGGGTGTAGAATATCCAACATATAAATATATATGTATGGAATAGTGCCCAATGGGAAAAAAACAGATTACAAAAAATGTACACTGACTTTAATGATGTTAAATGCACATGTATTAACAAAAATCAGTAAATAATTTGGATTTATATTACAAATGTTTAACATTACTTAAATTAAAATCTAGTTGCTTCCATGTCCTGGCTAATGTAAATAGTGCTGCAATGAACATTGGAGTGCATGTATCTTTTTGAATTATGTTTTTTTATGCATATATGCCCAGGAGTGGATTGCTGGATCATATAGTAGCTCTATTTTTAGTTTTATAAGGAACCTCCATACTGCTCTCCATAAAGGTTGTATCAATTTACATTCCCACCAACAGTGAATGAGGATTCCCTTTTCTCCACTCCCTCTCCAGCATTCCATCAACTGAGGAATGTATAAAGAAGATGTGTTACATGTATACAATTGGCTATTACTCAGCCATAAAAAAAAGAACAAAATAATGCCATTTGCAGCAACATGGATGGACCTGGAGATTATCATATTGAGTGAAGTAAGTCAGAGAGAGGAAGATAACATATGATACCTCTTATATGTGGAATCTAAAAAGGGGCTACAAATGATCTTATCTACAAAACAGAAATAGAGTTACAGATATAGAAAATAAACATATGGTTACTGGGGGGTAAGGGAGAGCAGAGGGATGAAATTGGAAGATTAGGATTCAAACATACACAATACTATATATAAAATAGATAACTAATAAGGACCTACTTTATAGCACAGGGAACTCTATTCAATACTCTGTAATGGCCTATATGGGGAAAGAATCTAAAAAAGAGTAGATATATGTATAACAGATTCACTTTGCTGTACACCTGAAGTTAACACAACATTATAAATCAACTATACCCCAATAAAAATTTTAAAAAAGAAGAAAAATATTAAAATCTAGTTGTTTCAGTTGATAATAACAGTAGTAATAAAATGTCGACAAATTAAACATGGTTTCCATCCTGGAAATGAAATTATTTGTTTCTCTTTTGTTTTTTGAAAAGATTGATTCAAATTATTATGTCTAGCTTTGGTCAATGTGCTTCTTTGATTCGTACATTTAGAGCCTTTTGTTCTATCCTGAAAGAAACAAGAAACCAAGCTCTGAAAAGAGATAGTGTTTGGTTCTGTTTCTTAAATACAAACACTAAAAATGTGATCTTTAGTTTAATTAAAACTAGAATGTTTAATGAATACTCTTTATTCATTCAACATATTTATTGAAGGATGTAGTAATATTTATGTTTTATTCCTAATACAGGCAATTTATGTCTTTGTCTCTCAGTCTTGAGAAAATTTTGTCAATTGTACTGCTCTTTTCAGAAAACATAGCTTTTTGTTTCATTAACTTCTCTATTGTTTTTGTTTTAAATTTTATTGCTTTCTGATCTCATCTTTATTATTTCTTTCCTTTTGTTTGTTTTGTTTATTTTGCTCTTCCTTTTCTGTTTCCTGGAGGGAGGAACTTAGGTTTTGATTAAATTATTGATTTAAGACCTTTCTTCATTTCTAATATAAACATTTAGTGCAATAAATTTCCCTCTCAGCACTATTTTAGGTAGGTCTCAAATATTTTTTATATACTATATCTTCATTTTCTTTCACTTCAATGTATTTATATCCCCTTTGAAAATTCTTTGATCCATGAATTATTTAGGAATGTGTTGTTTAATTTCCATATGTATGGGTATTTTCCTCTTTCTTTTCTGTTATTGATTTTTAGTTTGATTCCATTAAGGTCAGAGAGTAGCCTTCTGTACGATTTCAATTATTTTAAATTTAAACTTGTTTGTGTATTATTTAGAATATTTTCTCTCCAGGTCAATGTTCCATAAGCATTTGAAAAAAATGTATATTCTGCTATTGTTGGATGGAGTTTTGTATACATGTCAACGTAAGCCTATTGGTTCATTTTGTTGTTTATATCTTCTGCATGCTTTCTGATCAATTACTGAGAGTGGTGTGTTATAGTCCCTAATCATATTTGTGAATTGGACTGTCCTTTTAGCTCAATAATTTTTTGTATCATGTATTCTAAGGCTCCATTATTTGCTGCATACATGCTTAAGATTGGTACATCTTGGTGGATTGACTCTTTTACCATAATTTTGTGTATCTTTTTGACTCTAGTATTTTTTTTTTGCTAAACAGTCACCATTATGTACATTAATATAGCCACTTCTGCTTATTTTGATTAATTTTTTCCATGCTATATACTTTTTAAATAATTTTACTTTCAACTTTTTGACAATGTCTTTCTATTTGAAGTGAGTGTCTCATAGACAACATATAGTTGGGCCATGTTGTTTTCATCCATTCTGCCAATTTTTGTCTGTTATTTGGTGTAGACTACTTACAATTTGAGTAATTATGAATATACTAGGGCTTAAGTACACCATTTTACTACTTCTCTTCCATTTGTTTCCTATTCTTGTCTTTCTCTTTTCTTGCTTTCCTGTAGGTTGCATGAATATTTTTAAATTTCATTTTTAACTACTTATAGCATGTTTGAATATATCCCTTTGTCTAGTTTTCTTAGCGGTTGCTCTGTGTATTAGAAAATACATAAGTAACTTACTGTAGTCTACTGGTATCAATATTTGGTTACTTAATGTGAAAGGAATCACTTAGGTCCTATTGACCTACTCATTTAAAACATATAATTGCCTTAAATATTTCTTCTATATACCATGAGCAGCACATCCGATGGTGTTATGATTTTTGCTTCAAAAATTGAAATATGATTTAAGAGGCTCAAGAAAAGAAGGATAATCTATTTATATTAACCCTTACTTTTACTAATTCTAATGGTCTTCATTCTTGAGTGGTTTCAAACCTTCTTCTGTTATTTCTTTTCTGTTTAGAGACTATCTTCAGCTATTCTGTAAAGATGGGTTTACTAGCAGCACAGTTTTTTAGCTTTCCTTCATATGAGAAAGTCATTTCTCCTTTATTCCTTAAATGTGTTTTCACTGGGTATAGAATTCTGAGTTAACATTTCTTGGTTTCAATAAATAACAAAAATCATGTGCTACTTAATTATGAACTTCCTGGTATCAGATAAGAAATCCACTGTCATTCAAACTGTTATTCTTCCAAATTTAATGTCATTTCTCTCTGAATGTGTTCAATATTTTTCCTTTTATATTTAAATTTCAGAGTTTACTTGTGCTATATCTTGGTGTTAATTTACTTAGGTCTATCCAGTTTGGGATTCATCAACATCTTGAATTTGTGGGTTCGTGTCTTTGCCAAGTTTGAGAAATTTAAAAGCATTATTCTTTAAATACTTTTCTCAGTCCAACTCACTCTTTGCCCTCTCCTTCTGGGACCCCAATGATGTGAATATTAGCATTGTGGTTATTTTCCTACAGGCTGCTGAGACTTGGTTTACTATTTTTATTTACTTTGTTTCTGTTGGTAAGATTAAGTAAATTCTACTGATATTTACTCAAATACACTGAGACTATCCTTTACCATTTCCACCCCACTATTGAGCCCCTTCATTGAGATTTATTTCAGTCTCTGCATTTTTCAATTCTATGAGTTTAATTGTTTTATTAATTTCAGGCTTCTCACTAATCTTTATTGTTTTCCAAATTAAATTATCTGATTTGCCTTTTACAGAACAGAGAGACCAGAATTTGAGGAAATACATTGCTGAAGTCCTTACACTGTTAGGAAGATGTAATTGCTAACACAGATCTTTTTAAAATAACATCCTTATGAAGATAAAATTTACATATCATAAAATTCAGCCTTTTAAAGTGTACGACTCACTGGTTTTTAATATACTGAAAGAGTTGTCCAATCATCACAAGTATCTAACTTAGAAAATTTTCATTATTCCTTAAAGAAGACCTTTACTTAGTAGCAGTCATTCCCCACTCATTTAACCCCCTAACCCTGTACAACTACTAATTTACTTTCTATCTCAATAGATTTGCTTTTCTGGACATTTCATATCAACAGACTCATACAATATATGGTCTTTTTTAACTGGCATAGTTAATTTAGCATAGGGTATTCAAGGTTCATCCATTTTGTAACATGTATCAGTGCTTCATTTCTCTGTATTGCTGAATAATATCCCATTGTATGGATAAACTACATTTTGTTCATACATTCTTCAGTTGATGGATATTTAGGTTTTTCTTGAACACTTTGTGCCTACCATGAATTGTGCTGCTATGAACATTTTTGCACACAATTTTGTATGAATATATATTTTTTATGTCTCTTGGATAAATACACTGGAGTGAAATTGCTCAGTTAGATCATTAATCTATTTTACCGTTTAAGGACCAGCCAAACTGTTTTCTAAAGATTCTCTACCACTTTACATTTCTATTTGTAAAGTACGAGGGTTCACATTTCTTAACCTCCTCACCAGCCTTTATTACTGTCCTTTTTAATTTATCCATCCTAGTATTTGTAGTTGTATCTCATTTTGGTTTTGTTTGCATTTTCCTAATGAGAAAAAATGTTGAACATATTTTCATATACTTATTGGCCATTTATATAACTTCTTTGGAGAAATGGCTATTCAGACCCTTTACCCATTTGGTAATAGGGATATTTTTCTATTTATAATTGAATCGTGAGTGGTATCTACATATTCTGGATGCACATCCTACTATGGTTTGAATGTCTGTGCCCCCCCCCCAAAATTCATATGTTGAAACTTTTACTTTCTAAGACGTGTCTTGGTAAACATATGTATTTATGTTAGGTATATTACTAGGAGTGAAATTGCTGGGTCATAGTGTATTCATGTTTCAATTTAGTAGATACTGACAAACATCTCCATTAGCAGTGTATGAAGAAAACTATTGTCTACATGTCATTATCTATCTATCTATATATCTATATATATCTATATATATTAATTTTGGATATTCTGGTGTCTTTTCCTTGCATCTAATTGTTATTCCCTTAGTTCAATATGTCTAAAATATTTCAATTCACATACACTTCTAAAAGCAAAGGATTGTTAAAACATACCAAAACACGTGGGAGGGTTGTATCAGGTCATAATTTGAAAGAGTCAACTACAAATACACAATTTACTTGAAGTTCTGTGGTTTAGCATAAAAGTTAGTATAAATATTGTATTTTATCTCCTCAAATTAATATTCCAAAATATTTGATACCTTAAGAGTGTGCAGAGTATTTATCCTGTGATATTGTTTATGCCTTAAGAAATAAATTTCTGGATCTATGTATATTCCACTCTAAATATCATCACAATTGGTCACCCAATAAGCTTGTGCTTGGATAGGAAGTTTTATTTTAATTTCCATTAAAATCAATGCCTTTCTCAATAGTTCAAAGCATTTGATTAATTTGTCCCATTTTAAGATGGTTGCTAAATATTTTAAGGACTCATTAACAATGACACATATAGCCATACTTTTTTCCATTGAAACTTGTTTTTTTACTTCTCTTTTTTTTTAAATTTATTTTCCTTTTCTTTTGGAGCATAGTTGATTAACAATGCTGTGTTAGTTTCACTTGTATAGCAAAGTGATTCAGTTATACAAATACATGTATCTATCCAATATTATTTATCCTTCTACTGTTTTTGTAGTCTCTATTACTTTATTTTTAATTTTTATTGGAGTATAGTTGATGTATATAAAATAATAAAAATATTATTTTTAAAATTATTTTCTCATTTAGGTTATTACAGAATATGGAGCAGCAGTCTCTGTGTTATACAGTAGGTCTTTGTTGATTATCTATTATAAATATAGCAGTGTGTACATGTCAATCCCAAACTCCCAATCCATCCCTCCCCCCTACTCTTCCCCTGATAACCATAAGTTTTCTCTCTAAGTCTGTGAGTCTGTTTCTGTTTTGTAAATAAGTTTATTTGTATCATTTTTTTTAGATTCTGCATATAGGCAATATCATACATTTGTCTTTTTCTGTCTGACTTACTTCACTTAGTATGATAATCTCAAGGTCCTTCCATGTTGTTGCAAATGGCATTATTTCATTCTTTTTAATGACTGATTAATATTCCATTGTATATATGTACCATACCTTCTTTATCTATTCATCTGTCGATTTGGACATTTAGTTTTTTTCATGTCTAGGCTATTGTAAAGAGCACTGAAGTGAACAATGGGGTGCATGAATCCTTTTGAATCATGTTTTTCTCCAGATATATGCCCGGGAGTGGGATTGCTGGATCATATGGTAGCTCTATTTTTAGTTTCTTAAGGAAACTCCATACTGTTCTCCATAGCAGCTGTACCAATTTACATTCCCACCAACAGTGTAGGAGGGTTCCTTTTTCTCCACACTCTCTCCAGCATTTATTGTTTGTAGATTTTTTGATGAAGGGCATTCTGACTGATGTGAGGTGATATCTTATAGTAGTGAATTGCATTTCTCTGTTCTTACTGCCACTTTGTTAAATGTTTAAGATTTGTTTCTGTAGATCATTTTTCTTCCTTTCCTCTTTTGTTCTCTTACAATTTTATGACTAACTTTAGTGTTGTGTTTGGATTCCTTTTTCTTTTTTGCATGTGTATCTATTGCAGATTTTTGCTTTGTGGTTACCATGAGGTTTTGATATAGCAGTCTATATACATAAATCAGATTGTTTTAAGTTGCTGGTCTTTTAATTTCAAATGTACTTCCAATATTCTGCATTTGTGGTCTCCTCTTCTCACAATTGCTGGTTTTGTTATCATATTTGCATGCTCATGATTTTCTACCTTTACTTTATGTTTTCCTTTACCAGTGAGCTTTTCCATTCATAATTTTCTTGTTTCTAGTAGTGTTCTTTTCTTTTCCACTTAAAGAAGTTCCTTTAGCATTTGTTGCAAAGGTGGTCTGGTGGTGCTCAATTCTCTTAGCTTTTGCTTCTCTGTAAAGCTATTGATTTCTCTGTCAAATTTGAATGAAAATCTTGCTGTGTAGAGTATTCTTGGTTGTAAGTCCTGCCCTTTCATCACTTTAAATATATCGTGCCACTCCCTTCTGGCCTGCAGAGTTTCTGCTGAGAAATCTGCTGATAAACTTATGGGAGTTCCCTTGTATGTTACTTGTTGTTTTCCCCTTGTTGCTTTAAATATTTTTTCTTTGTTTATAATTTTTGTCAGTTGATTACTATGTTGTCTCAACATGTTTCTCCTTGGGTTTATCCTGTTTGGGACTCTGCTTTCTGGACTTGGGTGACTCTTTCTTTTACCATGTTAGGGAAGTTTTCAGCTATTATCTCTTCAGATATTTTCTCAGGTCCCTTTTCTTTCTCTTCTCTTTCTGGGACCCCTATAATGCGAATGTTGGTGCATTTAATGTTGTCCCAGAGGTCTCATAGACTGTCTTCATTTCATTCAGTTTTCTTTATTCTTTTTTGTGGCAGTTATTTTCACCATTTTATCTTCCAGCTCACTTATCCGTTCTTCTGCCTCAGTTACTCTGCTATTGATTCATTCTAGTGTATTTTTTATTTCAGTTATTGTATTGTTCAACTCTGTTTGCTTGTTCTTTAGTTCTTCTAGGTCTTTGTTAAACATTTCTTGTACCTTCTCAACCTGTGCCTCCATTCTTTTTATAAGATCTTGGATCATCTTCATTATCATTACTCTGAACTCTTTTTCATGTATCTTGCCTATCTCCACTTCAATTAGGTGTTTTGGGGCTTTGCCTTGTTCCTTCAATTGGGACATATTCCTATGCTATCTCATTTTGTCTAACTTTCTGTGATTTCAGTTTCCCTTCCACAGGCTGCAGGATTGTAGTTCTTCTTGCTTCTGCTGTCTGCCCTGTGGCAGCTGAGGCTGTCTAAGAGGATTGTTCAGGTATCCTTGTGGGAGGATCTTGTTCCTGCCCACTGGTGGCTGGAGCTGGGCCTTGTCCCTCCTGTGAGCAGGGCCATGCTCAGGAAGGTTTTAAGCAGCCTATCTGCTGATAGGTGGGGCTGTGTTCCTGCCCTGTTGGTTGTTTGGCCAAGCATTGGAGTCTACGGGGAGTTGGGAGGGCAAATTGTGGCTTCCAGGAAGGCTCGTGCCAATGAGGACTCACCAGAACTGCTGCTGCCGGTGTCTTTGTCCCCACAGTGAGCCACAGCCACCCACTGCCTCTTCAGGAAACCCTCCAATACTAGCAGGTAGTCTGGATCAGTCTCTTAAGAGATCACTTATTTTTTCCTGGGTGCTGGTGTGCACAAGACCTTGGGTACACGTTGCAAGAGTGGAGTTTCTGTTTCCTCCAGTCCTGAGGAATTCCTGTAATTAAACCTCAGTGACCTTCAAAGCCAGGAACTCTGGGGCTCCTCCTCCCGTTTCCAGACCCCCAGGCTGGGAACCCTGACGTGGGCCTCAGGACGTTCACCATTGTCAGAGAACTTCTGTGGTATAATTATTTTCCTGTTAGTGGGTTGACCACCTGGTGGTATGGGATTTAACTTTATCATCATTGAATCCTTCCTACTGTCTTGTGGCCTCTTTTTTGTCTTTGGATGGAGGTTATCATTTTTGGTAGGTTCCACCATTTTTTTGTCCATGATTGTTCAGCAGTTAGTTGTGACTTTAGTGTTTTTGTAAGAAGGGGTGAACTCACATCCTTCTAATCCACCATCTTTCCAGCCCTTCAAAATGTGTTTTAACGTATGTGATTTGTTTTCAAAATTTGGGTGGTTATCCAATATAGCTGTTTAAAGACCAAAATATTGAACAGACCTTTTACCACTTAGAGATGTTCATCATGTAATATACCTCATTAGATATCAAAACTGAGGTTTAAGTAATGGAAAAGAGTGAATTGATAGTAAACATCACATAGTAAAACAGAAAAAAAACAATCAAATAAAATAAACCAAAACAAAAGCAGGAAAACAAACCCAAACCCTGGTTGGATATATTCAGTCTTTTACTTTTAAACTAAATTCAGGTTAACCTACACTGGTGTGTGAATGGCACACAGGGTTTGATGGGGAAGAATTGTAGTTGCATTCAAATTAAACACAGAGATCAAGCAAGTATAGGATAAACTTCAAAATAAGTTGAATGATTATAAGCAAATATTTATAAAGCTCTAATGGTGTTATAGAACATATTAAAGAAACAGTTCTTGCCTAGGAATTTGTTGTGCAAATAATTCAAAGAAATTTAATGTCTGAGTAAAAAAATCTACTTGATAAATTTTTAGTCAAGCTGTTAGATCTGAAATTATTGCTGTAATATACGGGATTATTAATATGACTCTCCTTCACACAGTTGTTTCTAGGGATCACAGTATATAAAGTATATAAAGGACAAAGTATATAAAGGACAAAGAAATGTCATTTCTTCGGCTATTCAAATGCATGGGTAGGGCTGATTCATCTTTATATATCAATTTGTAGACCAGTGGGAAGTTCACATATGGACCCATAACATACACAGTCTCTTCAAGGTAGCTAGAATATGATTGGATTAGAAAAGACATTTTCTTTTGATAAGGCTATGTCTATTGCCATCACATTCTTTCCCAGAAGCCTGACTTGAAATCCTATACTTTATTAATCATTGTTAGTTTACTCTTTATGCAAAAGGAGATTTCAATTAAAATTTGTTTATACTATTCTAAAAGAAATATTCAATATTGAAACCTACATATTTAAATTAGTATAGACAGATAGATATAAATAGATACAAACATAGAGGTATAAATTAAGAGAGAGGGAGAGTGAGAACAAGAGCAAGAGAGAATAAATTATTCAATTAAATTGGATATAGGAATTGGTGATTGATATTAAAAGTTTATTAAAATGTGAAAATGCACACACAGAAACAAATACATTTATAGCATACACATATTAATGTACATTCTTTGCCAATATTTTATTTAGGAACAAGACTGGAAGCCTTTTTTAAAAAAATGGAAAGAAAAATTAAATATGATTTTGAATCAATATGAGTGCAGAATATTTTTATTTGTGTTTTTTAAAGTTTTTTAAAGCACGTTTTGGGGATCCTCATCCCTATCTGATCTTTTTAAAATATGCAAATTATTTTCATAGTTATAACTCATACTTCATGCTCATATTTTATTAGTTTCCATAATATTAATTTAAAACAGGTAATTAGGAGACCTTCAAGATGGTGGAGGAATAAGACATGGAAATCACCTTCCTCCCCACACATACATCAGAAATGCATCTACATGTGGAACAACACCTACAGAACACCTACTGAACACTGGCAGAAGACCTCAGAGATCCCAAAAGGCAAGAAACTCCCAATGTACCTGGGTAGGGCAAAAGAAAAAAGAAAAAACAGAGACAAAGTAATAGGGATGGAACTTTCACCTCTGGGAGGGAGCTGTGAAGGAGGAAAAGTTTCCACACATTAGGAAGCCCCTTCACTGGCAGAGACAGGTGGTGGCAGGGGGAAGATTAGGCGCCACGGAGGAGAGCACAGCAATAGCGGTGCAAAGGGCAAAGTGGAGAGATTCGCACACTGAGGATCAGTGCTGACAAGCACTCACAAGCCTGAGAGGATTGTCTGGTAACCCACTGGGGCGAGTAGAGTCTGTGAGCTGAGGCTTCAGCTTCAGAGTTCAGATCCCAGGGAGAGGACTGAGGTTGGCTGCTTGAACACAGCCTGAAGGGGGCTAGTGCACCACAGCTAGCCAGGAGAGAGTCCAGGAAAAAGTCTGGAATTGCCTAAGAGGCAAGACATGATTGTTTCAGGGTGCGCGAGGCAAGGGGATTCAGAACACTGCCTAAACAAGCTCCAGGGACGGGCGTGAGCCGCTGCTATCAGCATGAACACCAGAGATGGGCATGATATGCTAAGGATGCTGTGACAGCCACCAAGAATCTTGTGTGCAAGCACATATCACTATCCACACCTCCCCTCCCAGGAGCCTGTGCAGCCGGCCACTGCCAGGGTCCAATGATCCAGGGACAACTTCTCCATGAGAACACACTGTGCATGTCAGGCTGTTGCAAAGTCACACCAGCTTCTGACGCCGCAGGCTTGCCCTGCACTCTGTACCCCTACCTCTCCCTGGCCTGAGTGAGCCATAGCCCCCTAAACAGCTGCTCCTTTAACCCCGTCCTGTCTGAGCAAAGAACAGATACCCTCAGATGACCTACATGCAGAGACAGGGCCAAATCCAAAATTGAAGCCCAGGAGCTGTGTGAACAAAGAAGGGAAAGGGAAATTTCTCCTAGCAGCCTCAGTAGCAGTAAATGAAATCTCCACAATCAAGTTGATGTACACTGCATCTCTGGAATACCTGAATAGACAATAAGTCATCCCAAAACTGAGGCAGTGAACTTTGGGAGCAACTGTAGGCTTGGGGTTTGCTTTCTGCACCTAATTTTTTTCTGGTTTTATGTTTATCTTAGTTTAGTATTTAGAATTTATTATCATTTGTAGATTTGTTTATTGATTTGGTTGCTCTCTTCCTTTTTTTAATATATAGATATATATTTTTTTCCTTTTTGTCTTTTTGTGACTTTGCATGTGCATGCTTCTTTGTGTGATTTTGTCTGTATAGCTTTGCATTTACTATTTGTCCCAGGGTTCCGTCTGTCCATTTTTTTTTGTTTTTTCTTTTAGTAATATACTTTTTAGCACTTGTTATCATTGGTGGATTTGTTTTTTGGTTTGTTTGCTCTCTTCTTTCATTCTTTTCTTTTTCTTATTTATTACTTTTTAATTTTTTATTATAATTTTTTTATTTAAAATTTTAATAACTTTATTTTAATCTTTCTTTTTCCCTTCACTTCTGAGCCATGTGGCTGATAGGTCTTAGTGCTCCAGCTGGGTGGCAGGCCTGTGCCTCTGAAGTAGGAGAGCCGAGTTCAGGATATTGGTCCACTAGAGACCTCCCGGCTCCACATAATATCAAACAGCGAAAGCTCTCCAACCGATCTCCATCTCAATGCTAAGACCCAGTTCCACTCAACGACCAGCAAACTACAGTGTTGGACACCCTATGTCAAACAACTAGCAAGACAGGAACACAACCCCACCCATTAGCAGAGAGGCTGCCTAAAATCATAATAAGGTCACAGACACCACAAAACATACCACCAGACACAGTCCTGTACCAGAAAGACAGGCTCAAGACTCATCAACAAGAACACAGGCATCAGTCCACTCCACCAGGAAGCCTACACAACCCACTGAACCAACATTACCCACTAGGGGTAGAGACCAAAATCAAGAACTACGAACATGCAGCTTGCTAAAAGGAGACCCCAAACACAGTATAAGTTAAGCAAAATGAGAAGACAGAGAAATACGCAGTAGATGAAGGAGGAAGGTAAAAACCCACGAGACCAAACAAATGAAGAGGAAATAGGCCATCTACCTGAAAAAGAACTCAGAGTAATGACAGGAAAGATGATCCAAAATCTTGGAAATAGAATGGAGAAAATACAAGAAAAGTTTAACAAGGACATAGGAGAACTAAAGAGCAAACAA
The DNA here is from genome assembly GCF_039906515.1 of Pseudorca crassidens. NCBI lineage: Eukaryota > Metazoa > Chordata > Mammalia > Artiodactyla > Delphinidae > Pseudorca > Pseudorca crassidens. The sequence goes on along the minus strand of NC_090317.1, from coordinate 46,833,620 downwards.
AAAATCATGAAAACACAATAAATGAAATTTAAAATTCTCTAGAAGGAATCAATAGCAGAATAACTGAGGCAGAAGAACGGATCAGTGACCTGGAAGATAAAATAGTGGAAATAACTACTGCATATCAGAATAAAGAAGAAAGAATTAAAAGAAATGAGGACAGTCTCAGAGACTTCTGGGATAATATTAAACACACCAATATTCGAATTATAGGGGTCCCAGAAGCAGAAGAGAAAAAGAAAGGGGCTGAGAAAATATTTGTAGAGATTATAGTTGAAAAACTTACCTAATATTGGACCGGAAATAGTCAATCAAGTCTAGGAAGCACAGATACTACCATACAGGATGAATCCAAGGAGGAACATGACAAGAAACATAAAAATCAAACTATCAAAAATTAAATACAAGGAAAAAATATTAAAAGCAGCAAGGGAAAAGCAACAAATAATATACAAGGGAATCCCCATAAGGTTAGCAGCTGACCTTTCAGCAGAAACTCTGCAAACCAGAAGGCAGTGGCAGGGCATATTTAAAACAATGAAAGGGAAAAACCTACAACCAAGATTACTCTACCCAGCAAGGATATCATTCAGATTCAATGGACATATTAAAACCTTTACAGACAAGCAAAAGCTAAGAGAATTCAGCACCACTAAACCAGCTTTAAAACAAAAGCTAAAGGAACTTGTCTAGTCAGGAAACACAAGAGAAGGAAAAGACCTACATTAACAAAGCCAAAATAATTAACAAATGGTAATAGGAACATACATATCAATAATTACCTTAAATGTAAATGGATTAAATGCTCCAACCAAAAGAGATAGACTGGCTAAATAGATACAAAAACAAGACCCATATATATGCAGTCTATAAGAGACCCACTTCAGAACTAGGCACACATACAGACTGAAAGTGAGGGGATGGAAAAGGATAGTCCTTGCAAATGGAAATCAAAAGGAAGCTGGAGTAGCAATTCTCATATCAGACAAAATATACTTTAAAATAAAGACTATGACAAGACAAAAAAGGACACTACGTAATTATCAAGGGATCAATCCAAGAAGAAGATATAAAAACTGTAAATGTTTATGCACCCAACATAGGAGCACCTCAATACATAAGGCAAATGCTAACAGCCATAAAAAGGGAAATCTACAGTAACATAATCACAGTAGGGGACTTAAACACCCCACTTTTAAGAAAAGACAGGTCATCCAAAATGAAAATAAAAAAGAAAGCTCAAGCTTTCTATGATACATTAAACAAGATGGATGTAAATGATATTTATAGGACATTCCATCCAAAAACAACAGAATACACTTTTTTCTGAAGTGCTCATGGAACATTGTCCAGGATAGATCCTATCTTTGGTCACAAATCAAGCCTTGGTAAAGTTAAGAAAATTGAAATCATATCACGTACCATTTCCACCTACAACGTTATGAGACTAGATATCAATTACAGGGGAAAAATCTGTAAAACTTACAAACAGAAGGAAGCTAAACAATACACTACTAAATAACCAAGAGATCACTTTGGAAATCAAAGAGGAAATCAAGAAATACCTACAAACAAATGACAATGAAAACACGATGACCCAAAACCTATGGGATGCAACAAAAGCAGTTCTAAGAGGGGAGTTTATCATAATACAATTTATTTATCATAATACATTTATCATAATACAATCCTACCTCAAGAAACAAGAAACATCTCAATAAAAAACCTATCCTTATACCTAAAGGAATTAGAGAAACAAAGAACCAAAAAATCTCCAAAGTTAGCAGAAGGAAAGAAATCATAAAGATCAGATCAGAAATAAATGACAAAGAAATGAAAGAAACAATATCAAAGAGCAACAAAACTAAAAGCTGGTTCTTTGAGAAGATAAACAAAATTGAAAAACCATTAGACAGACTCATCAAGAAAAAAAGGCAGAAGTCTCAAAGCAATAGAATTAGAAACAAAAAAGGAAAAGTAACAACTGGCACTGCAGAAATACAAAGGATCATGAGAGCTTACTACAAGCAACTATATGCCAATAAAATGGACAACCTGGAAGAAAACTACAATAGTCCCCCACCCTTATCCAAGGGGGATATATTCCAAGACTCCTAGTGGATGCCTGAAACTGCAGATCATTCTGAACCCTATATATACTGTTTTTTTTTTCCTATACATACATACCTATGATATAGTTTAATTTATAAATTAGACACAGTAAGAGAATATTTGAATTACCAGCATCAGCACTCTTGTGCTTTGGGGTCATTATTAAGTAAAATAAGTGTTACTTGGACACAAGCAGTATTATACCACAACAGTCAATCTGATAGCATAGAGGGCTACTAAGTGAAGAAGGGGCAGTTAGCATATACAGTGTGGATACGCTGGACAAAGGGATGATTCATGGTTTGGATCGGCCAAAGTGTCACAGAGGGAGACTTCATCATGCTATGCAGAATGTCTATGCAATTTAAAATTTATGAATTGTTTATTTCTGGAATTCCCATTTAATATTTTTGATCATGGTTGACTGTGGGTAACTGAAATTTCAGACAGCAACACCTCAGATAAGGGAGGACAATCATACTCTTTTTTCCGAAGTGAGATTTTAAATCATTTATGAAGAGCTTGCAATGGAGGTGTCTGAAACCCAATTGTGTTGCCCTTAGCCTTTCACTTAATTTTGTAAAGGGTTAAGTCAGTAAAGTTAGAGAAGTTGGTAATCAGAGGACTTCAGATTTTTGTCAATGTGCAAAAGGGTTGGTAAGAAGAATGGCTCTGTTGCAGAGTGTCCTACTGTATATGAATGGTGCATCCTGTAGTTTTTTTTAAGAGTTGTCCCAGGGTAGGGGATGATTTTTTTCTCACTTTAAGGTCAGTGAGACAGTCTTCAACTACATCATTCAGAATGCTTTATAAGCATCCTGTGTCACTTGGGGAAACACAGACTGATGCCTGATTCATACCTGAGAAATTTAAGAGTGAAAAGTTGGCTGAAGAGCCTGTGGCAGAAAAATAGAGGTCTGTAAATTCAGAACTAATGATACTCTCACAAATAACAAATCAGAAGTCTATACATTAGTGGACAAGATATGAAACATGTATGAAAAGACCCCACAAACACAAGGTGCCTTGACGCCAATTCAACATAGCACCATTCATATGACATATCTTGCACCCTCATCTCTCTACTGCTTGAAAACTTGAACACTAGATATGTCAGAAACCACAGTTAGTAATCTGTGAGAGAAGCATTAGAAGCTCAAAATGTGGGAAAAGGAAAGAATCAATCATGTCTTCATTAGTCAGATTAAGGCAAATTTTATTAAACAATCCCCAAATCTCAGTGGATGAACACAATCAGTTTGTTTCCCACTCACACAGTCTGATGCGGATATTTTTGGTTTGGGTGTTCTGGTCAGCTCTCCTCCAGGCAAGGATTTTAGGTATCTGGGACTCTTATTTCTTGTCACTCTGCCATTGCAAAGTCCTTTGCTTTCAGACTTAGAAAACGGCATATATCACTTTTACCCACATTCCATTGGCTAGCACTCAGTCAGATAATTCCACCTAGATGAAGGGGGTGTGTGGTTGAGAAATGCATTTTACTGAGTGCAAAGGAGTAAATTGAAATATGTGAACATATGGCACCATTACTACAAGAACCCCTTTTCCTACTGCAGCTACTAGCTGTGAGACAGGAGAAGCTTTAGCTTCACATGAAGTTTGGAGTTTAGATAATTACACTGATTTGTACATATAAGTTAACTAAGGTGATCAGAGGACTTACCCTTGGAGAGTGATAGTGAAAAGTTTGGTCCAGTCTGAAATTTCAGGTAGAGAGCAGGAGAAGAATCAGCTCCATAAGAATGTATATAAAGGAGCCATGATAATGAAATAATAATTTTGATTTCTTTTATATCCATTGAATCCTGCTCTTTCAAACACTGTATGTGTGTATGTGGTGTGTGTGAGTGTAGTGCTCTGCACACAGCAGTATCACACTGGTTTAAATACTATGTCTTATTACTACATTTTAATAAGGAACAGTGAACATTCTCCATCATAAACATATTTTTATAATATGTTCATAACTACTCATCTATTTGCTGTTCTAGAAGAAATTTAGAATCATTTTTCCAGCATGGAAAGAAATCCTATTGAATTCTTAATTAAAATAACATTAATTGTAATAATTTGGAAAGAACTGGTATTTTTAATAATAATTCTATCTTATAATACATAGGTATTTTATTTATTCAAGCTTTTTGTTGTCCTGTTAATATTTTCTTCATTTAGTACTGAACATTTTCAATTATATGAATTCTTAGTTATTTTGTAATTTTTGTTGCAATTGTAGAATTTAGAGGGTAGTTTCAGCTGTTCTCTGAAATATAGGAACATTATTTTAGTGTATCCATTGTGCAAATCACCATTTTATTGTACTCTTATTAGTTTTCAAGTTTTTCATTTGATTCTCTGAGTTTTTTAATTGTATTCTAAATAATCAATGTTTTGTTGTTTTTCTCTTTTCCTCATAGGTCTTTGGAAGAGTTCCATTTCAACTTATAGTTTCTGGGTTTCTTCATTTGTTTGTTTACTTAAAGTTTCAATATTAAATTCTGATTTTATTGTACTGTGGTCAAAGAATGTTGTCTCAAAATACCTGCTTCCAAAATTTATGTATTCTTTATATGCAACTGAAAACATAATCAACTTTTGTAGTAAATGTTTCGTAAAAACTTTAAAAAAGTAACTACTGAGAGATGGTGATTGGAATAGAAACAGATTTTAGATCTTCCCGAATTCCAAAATAAAAACAAACAAAAACAAATACTGATGTGAAATATCTATAGACAATTTTATAACTAAACTATGGGGAAATTGTTCCTCTCCAGCCCTGAAATACAGGTGAGTGGGGAGAAACCCACCAACGACCATGAGATCTGAATATTATCAACATCTGTGTAGGAAGAAGCAGAAGGAAATAAAAGGGCTTCCAATAAACTTGGGAATAGGATAATTCAAACATAGCCTACAGGTATTCACTGAAAAGACAGTGAGCCATTTTGAAAATAGAAGTTTAAATTGCCAGGGGTTTTGCTCACCTCAATAAAGTTTAAGTGCAATTATCCCAATGTAAATTCGCAGAGGCTACAGCACTCTAAACCCATGTACTCTCAAAACTGCTCTGCCACAGTGCAGGACTCTCTACAAAGGAGAAAATTGCTGGAAAAGAAATGAAAATTCAGTGAGAAAAGGATAACAAAGACATAGAATAGAGAAGGCCCAGATAAAGTGAAAGAGAGGAACAAAGCCAGGAAATGTTTAAACACAACCAGGCATATTTTTAACACTTCACAAAAACAGCATAAGTAGGATCTTTGCAAAGTTGAAAAAGCTATTAGGAACCATGTCTCTTATAGGTTTAAGGAAACTATCTTCACATGAGGAAGAGAAACAGGAAAGTAATGACATGAAATACTATACAAAATTATTATCTAAAAAAAAAGAAAAAAGAAAATAATATCCCTATAGCTACCTAGTCTTTTGGTTGACATAGAACCCAAGCCTTTGTATCACAAGGCAAGCATGAGAATAATGATCTTCTTATATTCTTTCAGGTGGGTTAAATTTTCATGAGGTAAATCTTTGATATTTGTCTCCATTCAATTTCATTAGAATATGAGTAGTAGAAATTCAATCCATATTCTTCCAATAGGCTATATATTTGAGTTACATGATATTGGTATGATGTTTTATTTATCTATATATTATTATTTATTTTATTGAAAATTTAAAGTGCATCTTTCAAGGACTACTATCCATTGTTGTAAAAACACTTTTAGTCATTTGAAGCACAGTGGAAATAGAATTTAAGGTCATGAAGTGTTAAAAATTAGAAATCCTTGGGTAACTGTTTTAATGACTATATCATCAATAAGTTCATAAATTGTCAACTGTTTCTTCAAGGATGATTAAAATAAATAATATATACTAATAATATATATATGTAATAAATAATTTAAAAAGCTATAGTTCATTTTTAGTGGGTAAATATTATATCCATTTATACATGGTCTGAAAATGATTTTTACTATGAATTTGAAAACATTTATTTCTAGATATAAGAAAAGATTAATTTACAAAATAGTTCAGCCCAAGCTGTCACAATTAGAAGGATTTGATTAAATGTGTTTATTCTGAAATATCATTGAAGAAAACAAATTTAAAACATTTTCTTATAAATTACAGAGTTAATCTTGTATATGTGAGTTAAATAAATAAACCATATGAAATTGGTGATTTGACAACAATATTTCATCTTGTTGAACCCAAGTAAAATAAAATGTGAGCTATGTTAAAGAACTAGAAAGGCCAATATTCCTAACTTATTCAGAAATTAGGAATGGTAGAGAGGAAGTCTGCAGAATCACCATATTACACACAGCATGTTATCAAATATACATTTTAAAACAAATTAACATTTTAAAAACTAATCAAAGAATCTTCTTGTGGGAATTAAGAGAATAGAGAGAACTACCTTCTTGAATTAATAACTGTGATAGAATTAGTTGTATGTGGGATTTTCATTTTGTGAAATCTATAGCTAAAATTAAAGGGGATATTGAGAGGTTAACTTGAATTCTAAAAAATGGTGTGTTAAACTACCTAAAAACTCAGAACAACAAATTTGACAAATCTCTAAAATTGGACACCCAGACAACTGGACATTAATGTTGTGGCATCCCACTTTTCTGGATAATTGTACATAGATATTAGGTGAAAACATTCATGCTCAATTCCAACCAAATGTTTCCATAAAACAAAATGTGTAATATATTTTAGTTTATCTAATTGTGAAACCATTTTCTTTTTAAGGGTACATTTTTATCTCCAAAAACTCTTTGTAGTCTCTCCAAAGAGAATTAACAACACGAACACTGGGACTGTCATCATAAAATAAAATAAAGTCCACCATTTTTTTAAAACAGGGAAATCACTCCGAAGTCACACTGAGCTGCAGACTTAATGGTGGAAAACTGTTCCATCTCTTATTCTGTGCAAAGTTACCATACAATTCTGTGCAATGTTACCATGAAATTTGAAAAGATTTTAATGTCTACAATTTGCTATTGCCCTTAATGATTCTTTTTAAATGTCTGGAAGATGAATTCAGAAGAGGAAAAAGTGCTCTCAAATTCTTAGGTCACTGAACTGATACACATATTCCCATGTATATCTTCCCAGCATTACTGAGAACTTGTCTTCGGTTCCCAAGAAAAAGCTAGGTGATTGGTAGGTGTAGTATGTAACTACCACTCCAGCTGCCTACAACTGGGCCATCTTAAAAGAAGAAAAAGAAACACTTATGTATAAATGTCAAATTGTTTTCCCTCCTATCTTATTAAAGACAACCAGCCCAGACTCAGGCTAATAGCCCAACTTGGCCAAATCTAAAGATCAGGAAAGTCAGGGTTTTTTTTAAATTGAAAATCCCCAAAGACAGGGAAATTCTCAATGACAGTCAAGGATGATGAGGAAATTTTGTTTTTGTCACTCCCCAGAAGAAATGTAAAGTTCCAAAAAAGGAACTTTTCCTTCTCATGAGCATTTTCCTTGAAAGGTAAAAAACAAAAACAAAAAAACAATGAATATAAGCAGAATGTTTTCACATGTAGCAATTTCACGTAAATTGAATTATATAATTCTTCATTTAAAACAGGTGAGAGGTAATTTAATAACTGAGTTATAATACAATTTTCATATCATAGCTATTTTTAATAATTTATGTCATAACTGTATCTATATCCATATATTATATAAATGGAATCCTGAACATTTTTAAGATCTAAATTTTGAGAATTGTAATAGAAAAGTTAAAACTCAACACTTTCTTCCACAAAATCAAAATACAGATTGAATCAACTTGGTCAAAAAAACACATGAATACAACTGTTCTTTCTACCTCCTCCAAGATGTCATTGAAATGACAACCCTATCAATGATGAGATCACAGTGAAAGTTACAAAACTCAGTAGAATAATATCTCACATAAGTAGATCCATAAAATAAGATGTTTGATGCTAAATAAGAACTTGGTATAATGTAAAACATTCTTAAATAGAATATAAAATGAGTATGTTTAAAATGATTAAAGACAAAAGAAGAAGATGTAGAAATCATAAGTAAGGAAAGAGTAAGAGGGAAAAAGCAGATTTTTTTTCAATTAGCCAAATCATAAAAATACTGGAAATCCAGAGAGGCGTCCAGTAGTAAATATGAAGTTTAGAGGTTACCAGAACTAAAGGAGAAGTTAGGATATGACTGAGATTAAAAATGTGTACTATATATTTAGGTCTTTAATCCATTTGGAGTTTATTTTTTGTGTATGATGCTAGGTAGGGTTCTAATTTCATTCTTTTGTATGTAGCTGTCCAGTTTTCCCAGCACCACTGATTTAAGAGGCTGTCTTTTCTGCATTGTATGTTCTTGCCCCTTTTGTCCTAAATTAGGTAACCATAGGCACTTGGGTCTATCTCTGGGTTTTCTGTCCTGTACAGTTGATCTATATTTCTGTTTTTCTGCCAGTACCATACTGTCTTGATTAATGTAGCTTTGTAGTATAGTTTGAAGTCAGGGAGCCTGATTCCTCCAACTGTGTTTTCCTTTCTCAATATTGTTTTGGCTATACGGGGTCTTTTGTGTTTCCATATAAATGGTAAATTTTTTTGTTGTAATTCTGTGAAGAATGCCACTGGTAGTTTGATAGAGATTGCATTGAATCTGTAGATTGCTTTGGGTAGTATAGTCATTTTCACAAGGTTGATTATTCCAATCCAACAACATGGTATATCTCTCCATCTGTTTGTATCATTTTTAATTTCTTTCATCAGTGTCTTATAGTTTTCTGCATACAGGTCTTTTGTCTCTTTAGGTAGGTTTATTCCTAGCTATTTTATTATTTTGTTGTGATGGTAAATGGGATTGTTTCCTTAATTTCTCTTTCGAATTTTTCATTGTTAGTGTATAGGAATGCCAGAGATTTCTGTGCATTAATTTTGTATCCTGCAACCTTACCAAATTCATTGATTAATTCTAGTAGTTTTCTGGTAGCATCTTTAGGATTTTCTATGTATAGTATCATGTCATCTGCAAACAGTGACACTTTTACGTCTTCTTTTCCAATTTGTATTGTTTTTATTTCTTTTTCTTCTCTGATTGCCATGGTTTGGACTTACAAAACTATGTTGAACAAGAATGGTGAGAGTGGACATCCTTGTCTGGTTCCTGACCTTAGTGGAAATGCTTTCAGTCTTTCACCATTGAGTATGATGTTTGCTGTTGGTTTGTCATATATGGACTTTATTATTTTGAGGTAGGTTCCCTCTATGCCCATTTTCTGGAGAGTTTTTTATCATAACTCAGTGTTGAATTTTGTCAAAAGTTTTTCCTATGTCTATTGAGATGATCATATGGTTTTTATTCCTTAATTTGTTAATATGGTGCATCACATTGATTGATTTGCATATATTGAAGAATCTTTGCATCCCTGAGGTAAATCCCACTTGATCATGTTGTATGATCCTTTTAATATGTTGTTGGATACGATTTGCTAGTATTTTGTTCAGGATTTTTGCATCTATGTTCATCAGTGATATTGATCTATAATCTTTGTGATATCTTTTTCTGGTTTTGGTATCAAGGTGATGCTGGCTTTGTAGAATGAATTTTGGAGTATTCCTCCCTCTGCAATTTTTTGGAAGAGTTGGAGATGGATCGGTGTTAGCTCTTCTCTAAATGTTTGGTACTCCAAATGGATTAAAGACCTAATTGTAAGACCAGACACTATAAAACACTTAGAGGAAAACATAGTAAAAACACTCTTTGACATAAAAAGCAGCAAGATGGGTTTTTTTGACCCACCTCCTAGAGTAATGAAAATAAAAATAATCAAATGGTACCTAATTAAACTTAAAACCTTTTGCACAACAAAGGAAACCATAAGCAAGGTGGAAAGACAACCCGCTGAATGGGAGAAAATATTTGTAAATGAAACAACGGACAAAAGATTAATCTCCAAAATATACAAACAGCTCATAGAGCTCAATATCAAAAAACAAACCATCCAATTAAAAAATGGGCACACATTTAAATAGACATTTCACAAAAGAAGACATACAGATGGCCAAGAGGCACATGAAAAGATGCTGAACAACACTAATTATTAGAGAAATGCAAATCAAAACTACAATGAGTTATCACCTCACACCAGTCAGAATGGCCATTATCAAAAAATCTAGAAACAATATATTCTGGAAAGGGTGTGGTGAAAAGGGAAGCCTATTGCACTGTTGGTGGGAATGTAAATTGATACAGCCACTATGGAGAACAGTATGGAGGTTCCTTAAAAAATAAAAATAGGGCTTCCCTGGTGGTGCAGTGGTTGAGAGTCCGCCTACTGATGCAGGGGAAACGGGTTTGTGCCCTGGTCTGGGAAGATCCCACATGCCATAGAGCAGCTGGGTCCATGAGCCATGGTCGCTGAGCCTGCGTGTCCGGAGCCTGTGCTCCGCAATGGGAGAGGCCACAACAGTGAGAGGCCCATAAACCCAAAAAAATAAATTAATTAAAAAAAAATAAAAAATAAAAATAGAACCATCATATGACCCAGCAATCCCACTACTGAGCATATACCCTGAGAAAACAGTAATTCAAAAAGACACATGCAGGGCTTCCCTGGTGGTGCAGTGGTTGAGAGTCCGCCTGCCGATGCATGGGACACGGGTTCATGCCCCAGTCCAGGAAGATCCCACATGCCGCGGAGCGGCTGGACCCGTGAGCCATGGCCGCTGATCCTGCGCGTCCGGAGCCTGTGTTCTGCAATGGGAGAGGCCACAACAGTGAGAGGCCCGAGTACTGCAAAAAAAAAAAAAAAAAAAATAGGACACACGCACCCCAATATTTATTGCAGCACTATTTACAATAGCCAGGACATGGAAGTAATCTAAATGTCCATCAACAGATGAATGGATAAAGAAGGTATGGCACATATATACAATGGAATGTTAGCCATAAAAATAAATGAAATTGAGTTCTTTGTAGTGAAGTGGATGGACCTTGAATCTGTCATACAGAGTGAAGTATGTCAGAAAGAGAAAAACAAATACCATATGCTAACGCATATATATGGAATCTAGAAAAAAAATGGTTCTGTTGAACCTAGGGGCAGAACAGGAATAAAGACGCAGTCGTAGAGAAGGGAGTTGAGGACTCAGGGAGGGGGAAGGGTAAGCTGAGACAAAGTGAGAGAGTAGCGTTGACATATATACACTACCAAATGTAAAATGGATAGCTAGTGGAAGCAGCATCATAGCACAGGGAGATCAGCTAGGTGCTTTGGTACCACCTACAGGGGTGGGATAGGGAGGGTGGGAGGGAGGCTCAAGAAGGGCGGGATATGGGGTTATATGTATGCATATAGCTGATTCCCTTTGTTGTACAACAGAAACTAACACAGTATTGTGCAGCAATTATACTCTAATAAAGATCTACAATAAATGTATACTATATAAAACTTCAGACATAAATAAATGAGAAATTAATATCTATTCTTTCCAAGAAAGCTCCTTAATATTCCTAGTTCAAATAAGTAAATGCAATGTACAATAGTCAGCAGTAGTATGCCAGTGAAAATTATAATTTTACTAATAATATAATTAAACACATTTGTAATATATAGGCCAGTTAGATCCCTAACTCTCCTTCTTTAGTAGTTTGTTACTATGCCTAAAGTAGTACTCTATCAACTGGAACTTCTGACATATAAGAGTCCCAGAATGTGTGCTAATGCCAGAGAATAAAATCAGTGCACCAGGTAACTTACTCCTGCTCACACCTCACTTGACCTTTATCCCATTTCTTTCCAGCCATCAGAGGAAATCTCCAGTTATCAGTACAAACATTCACTGAAAGGTTTACAGGAGTTAACAAATATGAACAAAATACAAGAAGTCAACCAACAGTTGACGAAAATCAACAACATAAAAGAGAGGTACTAATTTTAATAGACAACTAAAGAATTAATCTCCAGGCAATAAAGTTAATAGAGGAAATGTCAAAAAACATAAGTACAATTTACATCCATTGAAAAATCCAAAAGTATAATATACCCATTCAAAAAGGCTGCTATGAAATAATATATGAAAATTAATTTTATAAATTATAAATGTGATAAATGAAAAAATTAATTATAATAGTATAGATGACTAACAAAATAGATTTATTCGAAGATGTATAAAGTTATCTAGAATATATAATAGAAGAGTTCTCCCAGAATACACTACAAAAGGACAAAGAAATAGTGAGAGAAGAAAACTTTTATTCCAACACCCATATAATTAGGACTTCTGTAAAGAAAGAATAAAAGGGAGACAACTTTAAAAATAACAATCAAAAATTTTGCCATTATAATAGACATGTATAAATCTTTCACTTTTTTTCATTTCTCAACCCAGCTCTTAATGAGTCCCTTATCCAGTTTCCACCTAGCCACCAGAATGAATTTTTAAAATATAAAATGGAAACTTTGGTCTTTGATTAAGCCATCCACAGCCTTCCATTGTTTATAGAAAAACAAAATCTAATTCCTTGATTTGATTTAGCCCCATGACTACCTCTCAAACCTCCCATCATTCTACTTTTCCTTTCCTCATTATACACCATTATCGTGATCTTCTATTAGTTCCCAGTAAACATCAAGATATTTCCTGTCTCTTGGCCTTTGGGCTTTCTGTTCCTCTTGCCTGGACTAAGCTCCCCAATTCATACTCAAGCATTTCACTAATATGCTTCCTATTTCTTCTTCACACTAGTATTATGTACCATTCTCCTTAGGAAAGCTTACCCTCATCAAAACGACTATTTGCCTTTTACTATTCTTTATCATAACTTGCTGTGTATTTCCTCTATAATGCTACCAGGATCTGTAGGTTGAAATTTTTACATAATTCCTGTCCAACACAGTGAAATACAATTTCCAGGAGAATAGGGGCCTTCTCTGTCTGGTTCTCCATTTTATGACCAGCATTTAGCTCGGTAAGTAGCCTAGCACAAGATAAGTACTCAATATATTTGTTAAGTCAGTGAACAAATGAATTCATTTGGAAGAGTACAATAAGGGTTCAATACAATTCAATAAAAATGGTATGCATCTCTACTTAGTTACGGTGGAATTCAGAATTCAAAGGATAAATAGAGCATATTTTAGGAGGCACAGAGAAGAAGTGATGTCACAGAAAATGTTGGAATGAAGCAGTGGAATAATTGGCCCCTTCACTGAAACAACTTTAAGATGGCAAATATTAAAATAATCAATTTTTTTCAGAACTCTGAAATCTAATCCAAAATTTACAGCAACTAGGGAGCTGCTTAATGAAGAAAAAGGCAGCTAAATTTTGGTTAGACAGCATCTACAAATTATAAGTATAATTTTAAACAGTCTACAAATCATATATATATAATATATGCTATATTTCATATATATATATGACAAACTAAAAGCAAAAAATACATATGAAGGCTAAAAACACAATTAGGAAGTGCTCACATCACATTGGAATAAAATATCTAAAATTGGAACTATAAAGAGAATAATTATCCTGTCTCAGACCAAAGGCTGCAAGCAAATTTAAGAAACATTTCATATTTAGAATAATAAGAATAAATTGAATAGCAAGGATAGGCAAACCACAATGAAAGTATGGATAAATTAATATCAGAAACAATAAGATTCAAGGTAAACATTTTTAAAGAGTACAAATATGAATATTTTATATAAATGAAAAACAGATTCCACCAGGAATATATGATAAAAATGAATCTTTATGTACCCAGAAGGACAGCTTTGAATTATATAAAGTGTAAACTGTTCAAAATACAAGAAACAGAAAATGCTTATTTTCAAACATTATTGAAATAAATTTTAATAATTCTCTATTATAATACCAAAAAAACTCAATAATTTCTGAGGAACAAAATATAGAGCACACACCCATTTATAGCAGTGCAATAAAACTATAAATAAAACCAAAATGAGAATATCCCAACATAATCCAATAGAAAGTTAAGGACAAAAATAATTCTTCTAGATAATTATTTCAGTAAAAGGGAAAACAAACCTGAACTCACATTTTCTTTGTACATCAACAACCAGGATAGTCAAACCAAAAGCTGTGGAATGTGGCAAAAATGACGTTCATAGAAACTGTATTAGTGTATTTATTTATGAATTTTGCATTAAACACATATTATGAGACAATCATTATTCTAGGAGCTGGTAGAATTTTTTTTAATCAATATAATTCAGTTAGAATATACAAACAACAAAATGTACAGATTTTAAATGTGTAGATAGATGAGTTTTTATAACTGATTTCCATCTTGATTTCTTCTTTGACCCATTGGTTGATCAGGAATATGTTGTTTAATTTCCACATATTTGTGAATTTTCCAGCTTTCCTCCTCTTTTACACTCACCTAACCACCACCACAATCATGATAAGTAACATTTCCTTTACAATAAAAAATGTTCCATCGTGTGCCTTCCCAGTCACTTTTTCTTATATCTCTGGACACAGGCAACCATGGTACTGATTTCTAATACTATACATGTTTTACAAGTTCTTTGAGTCAATACAAATGGAATCAGACAATATGTAATTTTTGTGTAAGATTTCTTGTCTTAACAATGTCTGTAAGATTTGTCCTTGTTGTTGTATTAACAGTTCTGCATTTTCAACTGCTGAGATAAAAGCATACAAGAATTTGATTGTACAGATTTACTATAATATGTTTATATATTCACTGCTAATGTACATTTGGATTATGTCCAGTTTGTCGTGATTAACAATAAGGTTGCTATTAACACTCATGTATATGTCTCTGTCTGGACAGCATGTTTTTATTTCCCTTAGGTAAATACCTGGAAGTGGAATTATTGAATCATATGGCAAATTTATGTTACTTTATAGGAAGCTGCCAAATTGTTTCTCAAAATGACTGCAATATACCTTCTTTCTTGGAAAATTTGAGAAGAGTAGAATATATATAATGAAGAAAAGAATAAAAGAAAATTATTTTGTAATAATAATTACAAAATAATTTTTATTTTGTAATTACCCACATCCAGAGATGACTATTATCATTTTGGTGAATTTCCATTCATTTTATTATCTCTCTCCCCTCCTTCTCCTTCTCCCTTTCCCCTTCTTTCTCTCTTTCTCTCTCTCTCTCTCCCCTCATAAGATACATATATATGTATATATAAACATAGGCACATATGTTTTTGTGCATATATTGATTCTGATTTTGGATCATATCATAAGAGAAATATATAACAAAATTTGTATCACACTATATAAAAAGGTTTAAAATCCCATTGAACTTATCATGAGCTTTCTCCATATTATTAGTTTGTCTTCAAAAGCATGAAACTGGGGTGGGATAGAGAGGGTGGGAAGGAGGGAGATGCAAGAGGGAAGAGATATGGGAACATATGTATATGTATAACTGATTCACTTTGTTATAAAGCAGAAACTAACACACCATCGTAAAGCAATTATACCCCAATAAAGATGTTAAAATAAATAAATAAATAAATACTCCACAGCAAAAAATAAAATAAAAGCATGAAACCTTGGTCCTCTGATGTCTGTTAATTTTATTTGATACCAGATCATTCTGTGATTCTCTTTCATTGAGTATTTCAGTTTTAATTATTACTTAGTATTTATATTACCTGTAAGTTTCATGAGAGTTGCCTTGTTTGACACTGTTTCCCCAGTACTTAAGGGCTAGCCAATATTAGGTTTCCAGTTAACACTGTATACAATGACTTTGACATATGCACTTAGACAAACATCACACCAAGTATATTTTATTTTTTTTTAATTCAAGGGAACCACTTGCAGTAGTTCAATCAACTAGCAATATTTCAATATTTCATAGCTACCAAATCAAAAGAGGGAAGTAAAATAAAGAAAAGGTAATATGAGTAGCACAACATATGACACTGCCTTTACTTGACTTATTTCATCCATGTGTCCTAGCAGCTTAAGTAGTAACTCACACATAGTGTGTATGCAATAGGTATTCATTTTATAAATGAATGAATTTCTTTTCCCTCAGCTTTATTAAAATATAATTGACATTTAACATTATGTAAGTTTAAGGTGTACAGCATGTTTATTTGCTACATTTATATAATGCAAAAATAATTACCACCATAGCATTAGTTAACACCCCCATCGCATCACATAATTACCATTTCTTTTTTTGTGATGAGAAGATTTAAGATCTACTCTTAGCAAGATTCAAGTATATAATACAGTAGTATTAGCTATAATCTACTGTTTCTCTGAATTAGGGAGTTTTTAGATTCCTCATGTAAGTGATATCATATAGTATTTGTCTTTCTCTGTCTGACTTATTTCACTTTGCCTAACGCCATAAAGGTTCATCCAAGTTGTTCACAAATGGAAAGATTTCTTTCTTTCTCATGGCTGAATAGCATCCCATTGTGTGTGTGTGTGTGTGTGTGTGTGTGTGTGTGTGTGTGTGTATACCACCTCTTCTTTATCTATTCATCTGTCAATGGTCACTTATGTTGGCTATTGTGGGTAATGCTGCAATGAACATGGAGTGCAGATATCTCTATGAGATCCTGATTTCAATTCCTTTGGATATACACCCAGAAGTGGGATTGCTGGATCATAGGGTAATTCTATTTTTAATTTTTTGAGGAAACTCAATTCTGTCTTCCATAGATCCTGTTGCCAATTTGAATTCCCACCAACAGTGCCAAAGTGTCCCCTTTTCTCTGCAGTTTTGCCAATTCTTCTTATTGTTGTCTTTTTGATGATAGCCATTTGAACAGGTGTGAAGTGATATTTCACTTTCGTTTTTATTGGAATTTCCCTGATGATTAGTGATGTGGAGCAAATTTTCATGTGCCTGTTGGCCATTTGGATATCTTTGAAAAACTGTCTACTGAGTACAACTGCACATTTTTAATTGAATTGTTGTTTTTTTGTTGTTACTGAGTTGTATCAGTTCCCTTCATATCATTTATATTAACCCATTATAAGATAAGTAGGTTACAAATATTTTCTCCCATTCCATAGGTTGGCTTTTAATTTTTGTTGATGGTTTCTTTTGCTGTGCATAAATTTTTGGTTTGATGTAGTCCCACTTGTTTATTTTTGCATAATTTTACTTGTGCTTTTGGTGTCATATCCAGGAAATTGCTGACAAAAACAATCTCAAGAAGCTTGTTCCCTGTTTCCTTCTAAGAGTTTGATGGTTTCCGATTTTATGTTTAAGTCTTTAATTCATTTTGAGTTAATCTCCATGATTGGTGTAAGATAGGGGTCCAATTTCATTTTTTGCTTGTGGCTATCCAGTTTTCTCAACAAAATTTATTGAAGAGACTATCTTTTCCCTAATTGAGAATTCTTGGTTACCTTGTCAAATATTGGTTGACCGAATGTGTGGGAGTTTATTTCTGGGCTGTCAACTCTGTTCCATTGGTCTATGTGTCTCCATTTCAGCCAGTACCATACTGTTTTGATGACTTTATCTTTGTATTATAGTTTTAATTCATAAAGTGTGATGTCTCTGGCTTTATTCTTTCTCAGGATCACTCTGTTTATTCTAGGTTTTCTTGTGGCTCCATGCAAATTTTAGGATTATTTTCTCTTTCTATGAAAAATGTCATTGGAATTTTGATGGGGATTGTGTTGAATCCATAGATGGATTTAGGTAGTGTGGGCATTTTAACAATATTAATTCTTCTGATTCATGAGCATGGGTCCTGTGTCTTCTTCAATTTCTTTTATCTAAGGCATGTAGTTTCCAGTTCACAAATATTTCACCCCCTTGGTTAAATTTATTCCTAAGTATTTTATTCTTTCTGATGCTGTTGTGAGTAGGATTATTGTTATTTATTCATTTTTCAAATATTTTGTTGTTATCGTATAAAAAGGCAGCTACTTTCTCTATGTTGATTATGTATCCTGCACCATAACTTAATTTGTTGATTAATTATAGCAGGTTTTGATGGAGTCTTTAAGATTTTCTATATATAAGATCATGTCATCTGCAAACAAATACAATTTTACTTCTTTTTTCATCATTGAGTGCTTTTTGCTTCCTTATTTTGCCTGGTTGCTGTGGTTAGTACTTTCAGTACTATTGTGAATAGAAATGGTGAGAGTGAGAATTTTTCTGTTGTTCCCGATTTTAGAGGAAAGTTTTCAACTTTTAACTACTGACTATGATGTTAGCTGTGTGTTTGCCATATATGGTCTTCATTGGGCTGAGGTATATTTCTTCTATACCCAACTTGTTGAGCATTTTTATCATTAAAGGACATTGTATATTGTCAAATGCTTTTTCTGCATCTATTGAGATAATCATATGATTTTTATCTTTCATCCTATTAATGTAGTGACTCACATTTGCATCTGTTGAAACATCCTTGCATCCAAGGGATAAATCTCACATTATCATGGTGAATGATCCTTTTATTGTATGCTAAATTTGTTCTACTACCACTTTGTTGATAATGTTGGCATCTATATTCATCAGGGATATTGATCTTTATATATTTTTTGTGTGTGTCCTTATCTGGTTTTGGGCACAGAGTAATGGTGGCTGAGTAAAATAAGTTTAGAAGTGTTCCCTCTTCTTTAATTTTTTTCAGAGTTTGAGAAGGATTAGCATGACTTCTTTTTAAAATATCTGGTAGAATTAAGCAATGAAACCATCTAGTAATAGACTTCTGTGCTGGGAGTTTTTTGATTACTGATTCAATCTTCCTACTCATTATTGATCTGATTTTCTTCAGATCAGTCTTGATAAGTTGCATGTTAATAGGAATTTATCCATTTCTTTAAGGTTATCCAGTTTGCTGGCACATAATTGTTCATAGTAGTCTCTCATGATCCTCTCTGTTTCTGTGGTATCTGTTGTAATGTCTCATCTTTCATTTCTGATTTTATACATTTGAGTCATCTCTCTTTTATTCTGAGGTAACTAATGTTTGTCATTTTTGTTTATCTTTCCAAAGAACCAACTCTTAGTTTCATTGATCATTTTTATTGATTCTCCAGTCTCTATTTTATTTATTTCTGATCTGACCCTTGTTATTTCCTTCCTTCTGCTAACTTTGGGCTCACTTTATTCTTTATTTCTACTTCCTTGCGATGTAAAGTGAGGTTGTTTATTTGAGATTTTAAAATTTCCTAATGTAAGTGTTTATCACTATAAATTTTCCACTTAAAACTGTTTTTGCAGCATTCCATAAGTTTTGATATGTTGTGCTTCCATTTTCACTTGTTTCAAGATATTTCTTTGATACATATTTTGATTTCTTCCTTGACCCATTAGTTGTTCAGGATCATGTTCTTTAATCTCCACATATTTGTGAATTTTCCAGCTTTTCTCCTGTTATTGATTTCTAGTTTCATATTTTTGTGATCAGAAAAAATAGTTGGTATGATCTCAATCTTCTTAAAATTGCTAAGGCTTTTTTTTTAACCTATCATGTGATCTATCCTGTATAAGGTTCTATCTGCACTTAGAAGAATATATATCAGATGAAATGTTTTGTATATATCTGTTGACTCCATTTGGTCTAAAATATGGTTCAAATCCAACATTTCCTTGTTGATTTTCTGCCTGAATGACTTAAACATTGTTAAAAGTGGGGTATTGATGTCCCTTATTATTATTGTATTGTTGTCTATTTCTGCCTTCAGTCTGATAGTATTTGCTTAATATACTTAAGTGCTCCAATGTTGGGTGCATACACATATTTATGGTTGTTATATCTTCTTGATGAATCGACCCCTTATCATTATATAATGACCATCTTTGTCTCTTTTTACTATTTTTAGCTTACAGTCATTTGGTCTAAGTATAGCTACTACTGATCTTTTTTTGGTTTCCACTTGCATGGAATATCTTTTTCCATCCCTTCACGTTGATCCTATATGTGTCCTTAAAACTGATGTGAGTCTCTTGTAGGCAGCATATAATTGGGTCTTGTTTTTTCATCCATCCAGGCACTCTATGTCTTTTGATTGGAGAATTCAATCAATTAACATTTAGAATAATTATTGACAGGCAAAGACTTACTAATGTCATCCTATTACTTTTTTTTTCTGTCTTGTAGTTTCATTTTTCTTTTTTTTCCTTTCTTGTTTACTTCCTTTGTAAATTTATGATTTCCATAGTTGCATGCTTTGATTCCCTTCTCTTTACCTTTGTATATGTATTGTAGATTTTTGTTTTGTGGTTCCCATGAAGCTTACATAAAGCATGCTTTAACCCAAGGTCTAGTGGTCCAGGGCAACATTTTCAGGGGAGTATGTTGGCACTGGAAGTGGGAGAAGCTTGGTGTCTCTGGCTCAGTTCACTGAGGTCCACAGCATCAACAACTGTGTGGTCCTTGGCAAACACTGTGGGGAGTCCACAGGGTCTTTAAGGGCTGTAGAGATCCTATGACACCTCCAGGTATAGTTGTTAGGAGCCAGGGAATGCAGCAGTGGTGACTAAAGCCAGTGATGTGCATGAAGTTGTCTGTGGGAGCCAGCTGAAGGTGCCTGTGTAGTGACAGGGGCCAGTTGATGACACACTCATAATGATTGAAAGCTAGGGCAGGTGGAAAAACTATGGGCTTACTGGCAGCTGTGGAGGTTGTCCCTGGCTGTCAGTGTGCTTTCCTATAGCTTCACATTCTCCCCTCAGATATGCACACTACAGTGGACACTAGTGACAGGGGTAGAGCTGGGAGTATGCAGGTACACAGCCAGAGGCACTATCTACAGGTAGGTATGGTGGTGCTGGGCAGTAACAGAAGGAAGGTCCTGACCTGGGCTCATAAGTAGCTGCAAAACTCTGACTATTGGTGTACTTTTCTGTGGCTTCACACTCTCCCAGGCGTGTACACTGTAATGGAGGCTGGTGATGGACTTCAGGCTAGGGTTATGCATGTACACAGCTGGCAAAACTAGCTACAAGTGAGCTCAGTGGCACCAACCAGTGACAAATGGCAGGGTTTGATCTAAGTCTATAAGTACCTGTCAGGACTCTAGAAGTCCCTGTGTTTCCTGTGGCTGTATTTTCTACCCACTCAGTGTTCACACTGCAATGGAGGCTAGTGACGGGGATCAAGCAGGGGACATGCAGGTGCACAGCAGGAGGGGCTGGTTACAAGTGAACACAGTGGTGTCAGCCAGTTGCAGAAAATAGGACCTGATCAGGCCAGCAAGCAGCTGCAGGGGGCACTGGCTATAACTGCATTACCTGCGGCCACACACTTTACCCCCATTTCTGCACACTGCAGTGGAGACCGATGATAGGTGTCAGAATGGTGGCATGCAGGTACACTGCTGGAGATGCTATCCCCAAGCACAGGCACAGTGGTGGGGGTCAGCCAGAGGCAGGAGGGGGTTAGGCTTGTGTCTTCCAATTGCATAGCTGCAGAAGCCCATGTTGGCTGCAAGGGTGGTCCATGAGCTACAGTTGGGTTGGGGAGAGACTCAGTGCTTTCCCCTTTATACTTGTACATCTACAGAAACCTTAAATGGCTGCTGGTGTGGGTCCCAGCCTCTGGCAGGGGCAGGGGTAAGGACTCAGGTAGATGGAGTCAGCCAAAGAAATACCTGTGGAACAAAAGCTGGTGATATCTGCAAAGGGTACATGGTGGCTGTGCTGGTCATTTGTTTCCTCAGTAGCAAACACTTCTGAGTTAGTCTGCAGATCAGGTGTCTGTAAACCTGACTGCTTCTGCCATAATAGCCTCTGCTTTTCTTCCTTGTTCATAATGAGCTCAATACATCTCAGCTTCGCCAGTCTGGGTGGGGTGAAACCAAAGTGGGAACACTGGGCACTACCCCACCAGGCTGGAGAAGCTGATTGCTCACCCTGTTCTTCCTTTCCTGCAGAGAGGAACACTTTCTAGAAAGTAAGTTCCTTCTTGGCACTGAACAATGCCAGCTTTCAGGATAAGATGATACAGGCAAAATGAAGTCATCTTCCTCCTCTTCTTGTATGATTATTCTGTTCTTGTTTTTGCTGTTGATGTTCCAGAGTATTGCTAAAACTTCCTAAGTGCATTCGAGAGGTCTCCCAGAGCTGTTTTTGTTCATAGGTAGCTGTGCAATCATCGATCTTTGTGGTGGAATGGGGAAGCTGGGTTTTCCTACATTGCCATTTTCCCCTATAAATGAATGAGTTTATTAAGTTAGCTATAAATGTTTGGGGGGATAAGTCTAAGTCTCTTCTTATGAATCAGTTTTAACAGTTTCCATTTCTCAATTTATCTTTTCTGCAACTATACTCTTTTTCTCTCCCATACTAGTCCTTTGCTAGAGAAAAACCCAAAAGTATGGTGTGAAAGAAAAAAAAAAAACTTTTATCATGCAAGGTCATAATTATTTGGATGCTCAGAAGAGTTCTAGAATGATGCAGGACATATCTACAATGGTATATCCATCTAAAATCTTACCCCATTACTTTGAAATAGGGTTATACAACCTTTATACAACTGCTATTTTGGAGTAGGAAATTGTATGTTTGGGGAAGTGGAAGCTGCCCTGTGCATTTTAGGATGTTTAGCAGTATCCTTGGCCTCTACTCACTAAATGCCAGTAGCACTTCCACGAGGCATTACAATCAAATAATGACAAATTTCCAAACGTTCTTGAGGGGAAAAGTTGTCCAAAGTTGAGAACCACTACTCTAAAGTAGCAAAACAGTCAGAATACACACCTCACACCATTCTTATGCAAGCAGTTAGGCAAAGAATGATGACTTAATGGAAGGAAGCCATATATGTTGTGTTTCTTGATTTTCAGAATGTCTGATTCTATCCCAACGGGCACACATAAAAATTTTTTTTTAAGTTTATAAATATAGCAAATTTGTTTAGTACTAGGTAAGAGCCTAACTTTAGAAAGTTTAGAACTTAAAAAAATTAAAGTTAAGATCTTGGAACATAAGATTATAAGTGGTATGAAAGACATTAAAGCTACATCAACTTTTATTTAAATTTTAGGATTTGTAAATATGTATACTTACAAATATATTTATATCACAAAGTCTCTAATATTTGGAGTTATTACCAAGGGTATGAATAAGATAAAGCATATATGAATATATAGAATTAAAATAGTGGTGAATGTCCCGGGCCTCAAGTCAGAAACTTATGCACAAGTCCAAATTTGACTATCTTCTTATCCCAAGTCTTCTGACTCTCAATCCAGTGTTCTTTCATTGATACTTCTTGTAACACTAGAAAAACAGTCAGAAAATAATACAAGTAATTGAATTTATACACTATAGAATATACAGGAAATTTATAAATTGTATGTATAAGAGTAAAACATCACTATCTTTTTGGCATCACTAAAAGTGAGTTAGCCAAAATAGTTAAGAGAAGCATTGAAGTTAGGGCACTGTTCAAATTCTTTCTTTCTTTTTTTATTTTCTTTTTAAAAACTGACTTTACTTTTTAGAGCAGTTTTACATTCACAGCAAAATTGATCAGAAAGTACAGAAATTTCCCATACATCCTGCTGCCCCCCACCACAGACAGCCTCCCTCACTATCAACATCCCCCAACAGAGAGGGATATTTGTTACAATTGATGAACCTACATTGACACATCATTATCACACAAAGTTGATAGTTTACATTAGGGTTAATTCTTGGTGTTGTACATTCTATAGATTTTGACAAATATATAATGTGTATCTACTATTGTAGTATCATATAGAACAGTCTTACAACCCTAAAAATCATCTGTATTCCACCTATTCATCCCTCCCCTCCTAACTCCCGGTGACCACTGATCTTTTTGCTGTCTCCATAGTTGTGCCTTTTCCAGAATCACATATATTTGGAATCACACAGCATGTAGCCTCTTCAGATTGGCTTCTTTCACTTAGGAATATGCATTGAAGTTTCCTTCATGTATTTTCATGGCTTAATAGCTCATTTCCTTCTAAAACTGAATAATATTCCATTGTATGGATATACCACAGTTTATTTATCCATTCACCTACCGAAGGACATCTTGGTTGCTTGCAGGTTTTGTCAATTATGAGTAAAGCTGCTATAAACAGCTGTGTGCAGATTTCTGTGTGGGCATAAGTTTTCGACTCTTTTGGATAAACACCAAGGAGCATGAATTCTGAATCATCTGGTTAGACAATGTCTAGTTTTTGTGTAGTGTACCTTTGAGGACTAACTGTAGCTAATTCTTATTGAGTCCCCTTGATTAAGAGTGCAAGTTCTGGAGACAGATTGCCTGAGTTTCTATTTCGTTATTTTTTTAATGTGGCATTCCATTTTATTTTAATTTTTTAACATTTTATTGGAGTATAGTTGCTTTACAATGGTGTGTTAGTTTATGCTTTATAAAAAAGTGAATCAGTTATACATATTCATATATCCCCATATCTCTTTCCTCTTGCGTCTCCCTCCCTCCCACCCTTCTAGCTGGTCAAAAAACACTGAGTTGATCTCCCTGTGCTATATGATTGCTTCTCACTGCCTATCAATTTTACATTTAGTAGTCTATATATGTCCATATATACACTACCACTCTCTCATTTTGTCCCAGCTTACCCTTCCTGCTCCCCGTGACCTCAAGTCCATTCTCTAGTAGGTCTGCATCTTTATTCCAGACTTGCCCAAAGGTTCTTCATGACCAATTTTTTTTTCTGTTTTCTTTTTTTTAGATTCCATATATATGTGTTAGCATACAGTATTTGTTTTTCTCTTTCTGAATTACTTCACTCCGAATGACAGACTCTAGGTCCACCAACATAATGACAAATAACTCAATTTTGTTTCTCTTTATGGCTGAGTAATGTTCCATTGTATATATGTGCCACATCTTCTTTATCCATACATCGGTCAATGGACACATAGGTTGCTTCCATGAGCAGGCTATTGTAAATAGAGCTGCAATGAACATTGTGGTAATGACCCTTTTTGAATTATGATTTTCTCAGGGTATATGTCCAGTAGTGGGATTTCTGGGTCATGTGGAAGTTCTATTTTTAGTTTTTTAAGGAACCTCCATACTGTTCTCCATACTAGCTCTATCAGTTTACATTCCCACCAACAGTGTATGAGGGTTCCCTTTTCTCCACATCCTCTACAGCATTTATTGTTTTTGATTTTTTGATGATGCCCAGTCTGACTGGTATGAGATGATATCAAACTGTAGTTTTGATTTGCATTTCTCTAATGATTAAAGATGCTGAGCATTCTTTCATGTGTTTGTTAGGAATCTGTATATCTTCTTTGGAGAAATGGCTATTTAGCTCTTCTGCCCATTTTTGGATTGGGTTGTTTGTTTTTCTGATATTGAGCTGCATGAGCTGCTTGTAAATTTTGGGGATTAATCTTTTGTCAGTTGCTTCATTTGCAAATATTTTACGCCATTCTGAGGGTTGTCTTTTCCTCTTGTATATGGTTTCCCTTGCTGTGCAAAAGATTTTAGGTTGCATTAGGTCCCATTTGTTTATCTTTTTTTAAATTTTCATTTCTCTAGGAGGTGGGCCAAAAAAGATCTTGCTGTGATTTATGTCATAGAGTGCTCTGCCTAGCTTTTCCTCTAAGAGATTGATAGTGTCTGGCCTTACATTTAGGTCTTTAATCCATTTTGAGTTTATTTTTGTGTATGGTGTTAGACAGTGGTTTTATGTCATTCTTTTACATGTACCTGTCCAGTTTTCCCAGCACCACTTATTGAAGAGGCTGTCTTTTCTCCATTGTATATTCTCGCCTCCTCTATCAAAGATAAGGTGACCATATGTGTGTGGGTTGATCTCTGGCTTTTCTATCCTGTTCCATTGATCTATATTTCTGTTTTTGTGCCAGTACCATACTGTCTTGATTACTGTAAATTTGTAGTATAGTCTGAAGTCTGGGAGCCTGATTACTCCAGCTCCATTTTTCATTCTCAAGATTACTTTGGCTATTTGGGGTCTTTTGTGTTTCCATACAAATTGTGAAATTTTTTGTTCCAGTTCTGTGAAAAATGCCAGTGGTAGTTTGATAGGGATTGCATTGAATCTGTAGATTGCTTTGGGTAGTAGAGTCATTTTCACAATGTTGATTCTTCCAATCCAAGAACATGGTATATCTCTCCATCTATTTGTATCATCTTTAATTTTTTTCATCAGTGTCTTATACTTTTCTGCCTACAGGTTTTTTATCTCCTTAGGTAGGTTTATCCCTAGGTGTTTTATTCTTTTTTTACAATGGTAAATCGGAGTGTTTTCTTAACTTCAGTTTTAGGTTTTTCATCATTAGTGTCTAGGAATGCAAGAGATTTCAGTGCTTTAATTTTGTATCCTGCTACTTTACCAAATTCTTTGATTAGCTCTAGTAGTTTTCTGGTAGAATTTTTAGGATTCTCTATGTAAAGTATCATGTCATCTGCAAACAGTGACAGTTTTACTTCTTTTGTGATTTGGATTCCTTATATTTATTTTTCTTCTCTGAGTGCTGTGGCTACAACTTCCAAAACTATGTTGAATATTAGTGGTGATTGTGGGCAACCTTTTCTTGTTTCTGATCTTAGTGGAAATGGTTTCACATTTTCACCATTCAGGATGATGTTGGCTGTGAGTTTGTCATACATGTCCTTTACTATGTTGAGGTAAGTTCTCTCTATGCCTACTTTCTGGAGGGATTTTATCATAAATCTGTGTTGAATTTTGTTGAAAGCTTTCTCTGAATCTATTGAGATGAACATATGCTTTTTCTCCTTCAATTTTTAATATGGTGTATCACATTGATTGATTTGCATATATTGAAGAATCCTTGAATTCCTGGGATAAACCCCACTGGATCATGGTGTATGATCCTTTTAATGTGCTGCTGGATTCTGTTTGCTAGTATTTTGTTGAGAACTTTCACATCTGTGTTCACCAGTGATATTGGTCTGTAGTTTTCCTTTTTGTGGCATCTTTGTCTGGTTTGGTATCAAGGTGATCGTGGCCTCATAGAATGAGTTTCGGAATGTTCCTCCTGCTATATTTTGGAAGAGTTTGAGAAGGATAGGTGTTAGCTCTTCTCTAAATATTTGATAGAATTTGCCTGTGAAGCCACCTGGCCCTGGGCTTCTGTTTGTTTGAAGATTTTTAATCACAGTTTCAATTTCAGTGCTTATGATTGGTCTGATCTTATTTTCTATTTCTTCCTGGTTCAGTCTTGGAAGGTGGTGCATTTCTAAGAATTTGTCCATTTCTTCCAGGTTGCCCATTTTATTGACATATAGTTGCTTGTATTAATCTTTCATGATCCTTTGTATTTCTGCTGTGCCTGTTGTTACTTCTCTTTTTTCATTTCTAATTCTATTGATTTGAGTCTTCTCCCTTTTTTTGTTGATGATTCTGGGTAATGGTTTACCAATTTTGTTTATTGTGTTGAAAATCCAACTTTTAGTTTTATTGATCTTTGCTATTATTTCCTTAATTTCTTTTTAATTTATTTCTGATATGATCTTTATGATTTCTTTCCTTCTTCTAATTTTGGGTGTTTTTTTCTTCTTTCTCTCATTGCTTTAGGTGGAAGGTTAAGTTTTTTATTTGAGATGTTTCTTGTTTCTTAAGGTAGGATTTTATTGCTATAAACTTCCCTCTCAGAACTGCTTTTGCTGCATCGCATAGATTTTTGGTCATTGTGTTTTCATTGTCATTTGTTTCTATGTATTTTTAATTTCCTCTTTGAATTCGTCAGTGATCTCTTGGTTATTAAGTGGTGTATTGTTTAGCCTCCATGTGTTTGTAATTTTTTACAGATTTTTTCCTGTAATTGGTATCTAATCTCATATTGCTGTGGTCAGAAAGGATACTTGATATGATTTCAATTTTCTTAAATTTACCAAGCCTTGATTTGTGACCCAAAATATGACCTATCCTCAAGAATGTTCCATGAGCACTTGAGAAGAAAGTGTATTCTGTTGTTTTTGGATGGAATGTCCTATAAATATCAATTAAATAAAAGTTGTTTAATGTATCATTTAAAGCTTGTGTTTCCTTACTTATTTTCATTTTGGATGATCTGTCCATTTGTGAAAGTGGGGTGATAAAGTCCTCTTATATATTTGGGTTACTGTTGATTTCCCCATTTATAGCTCTTAGTATTTACCTTATGTATTGAGGTGCTCCTGTGTTGAGTGCATAAAAATTTACAAGTGTTATATCTTCTTTTTGAATTGATCCCTTGATCATTATCTAGTGGTGTTCTTTGTCTCTTGTAATAGTCCTTGTTTTAAGGTCTATTTTGTCTGATATGAGAATTGCTATTCTAGCTTTCTGTTGATTTCCATTTTCATAGAATATAATTTTCCATCCCCTCACTATCAGACTGTATGTTTCCCTAGGTCTGAATTGGGTCTCTTGTAGACAGCATATCTATGGGTCTCGTTTTTGTATCCGGTCAGCCAGTCTATGTTCTTTGGTTGGAGCACTTAATCTGTATACATTTAAGGTAATTATCGATATGTATGTTCCTATTACCATTTTCCTAATTGTTTTGGGTTTGTCATGGTAGGTCTTTTCCTTCTCTTCTGTTTCCTGCCTAGACAAGTACCTTTAGCATTTGCTGTAAAGCTGGTTTTGTGGTGCTGAATTCTCTTGACATTTGCTTGTCTGTAAAGGTTTTAATTTCTCTGTCAAATCTGAATGAGATCCTTGCTGGGTAGAGTTATCTTGTTTGTAGGTATTTCCCTTTCATCACTTTAAATATGTCCTGCCAGTCCCTTCTGGCTTGCAGAGTTTCTGCTGAAAGATCAGCTGTTAACCTTATGGGGATTCCCTTGTGTGTTATTTGTTGTTTTTCTCTTGCTGATTTTAATATTTTTTCTTTGTATTTAATTTTTGATAGTTTGATTCATATGTGTCTTGGCGCATTTCTCCTTGGATTTATCCTGTATGGGACTCTCTGTGCTTCCTGGACTTGATTAATTATTTCCTTTCCCATATTAGGGAAGTTTACAACTATAATCTCTTCAAATATTTTCTCAGTTCCTTTCTTTTTCTCTTCTTCTTCTGGGACCCCTATAATTTGAATGTTGGTACATTTAATTTTGTCCCAGAGGTCTGTGAGACTGTCCTCAATTCTATTCCTTCTTTCTCCTTTATTCTGCTCTGCAATAATTATTTCTACTATTTCATCTTCCAGGTCACTTATCTGCTCTTCTGCCTCAGTTATTCTTCTATTGATCCCTTCTACAGTATTTTTAATTTCATTTTTTGTGTTTTTCATGATTGTTTGTTTGCTCTTTAGTTCTTCTAGGTCCTTGTTAATCATTTCTTTTATTTTCTCCATTCTATTTCCAAGAGTTTGGATCATGTTTACTGCCATTACTCTGAATTCTTTATAGGTAGACTGCCTATTTCCTCTTCATTTGTTAGCTCTGGTGTGTTTTTACCTTGCTCCTTCATCTGCTGTGTGTTTCTTTGTCTTCTCATTTTGCTTAACTAATTGTGTTTGGGGTCTCCTTTCCACAGGCTGCAGGTCCATAGTTCCCATTGTTTTTGTGTCTGTCCCAAGTGGCTAAGTTTTGTTCAGTAGGTTGTGTTGGCTTCCTGTTGGTAGGGACTAGTTACTGCTCTCTGGTGGATGAAGCTGGATCTTATCTTTCTGGTGAGAAGGTCCATGTCTGGTGGTGTGTTTTGGGGTGTCTGTGACCTTATTACGATTAGGCAGCCTCTCTGCTAGTGGGTGGGTTTGTTTTCCTGTCTTGCTTGTTGTTTTGCTTAGGGTGTCCAGCACTGTAGCTTTCTGGTCGTTGAGTGGAGCTGGGTCGCGGCGTTGAGATGGAGATATCTGGGAGATTTTCACCATTTAATATTACATTGAGCTGGGAGGTCTCTGGTGGACCAATATCCTGAACTTCACTCTCCCAGCTCAGTGGCACAGCACTGACGTCTGGCTGGGGAACCAAAAGCCTTTCATCCACACAGCTCAGAATTAAAGGGAGAAAAAGAGAAAGAAATAAAGAAAAAGGTAAAATAAAGTTATTAAAATAAAAAATAATCATAATTATTAAAAATTTTTTAAATTAATAAAAAGGGGAAGAACAACCAAACAAAAAAAAACAGTCCACCAATGACAACAAGCTCAGAAAGCTATAGTTAAAAAAACAAAACAAACAAACAAAAAAAACCACTGACAGAACCCTAGGACAAATGGTAAAAGCAAAGTTTTACAGACAAAATCGCACACAGAAGCATACGCATACACACTCACAAAAAGAGAAAAAGGGGAAAACAATATATATTTCATTTCTCCCAAAGTCCACCTCCTCAATTTGGGATGATTCTTTGTCTATTTAGGTATTCCACAGATGCAGTGTACATCACGTTGACTATGAAGATTTAATCCACTGATCCTAAGGCTGCTGAGAGAGATTTCCCTTTTTCTTCTTTGTTCGCACAGCTCCTGGGATTCAGCTTTGGATTTGACACTGCCTCTGTGTGTAGGTCACCTGAGGGCATCTTTTCTTAGCTCAAACATGATGGGGTTAAAGGAACAGCTGATTGGGGTCTATTGCTCATTCTGGCCGGGGAGAGGTAGGGGTACGGAGTGTGGGGAGAGCCTCCGGCGACAGAGGCCGGCGTGACATTGCACCAACCCGAGGCACGCTGTGTGTTTTCTTGGGGTAGTTGTCCCTGGATCATGAGACCCTGGCAGTGGCGGGCTACACAGGCTCCCAGAAGGCAGCTGTGGTTAGTGACATGTGCTTGCACACACACTTCCTGGTGCCTGCAGCAGCAGCCTTAGCGTCCCATGCCCGTTTCTGGGGTCCGCACTGATAGCCATGGCTCACGCCCGTCTCTGGAGTTCCTTTAAACAGCATTCTTAATCCACTCTCCTCATGCACCAGGAAACAAAGAGGCAAGAAAAAGTCTCTTGTCTCTGCGGCAGTTCCAGACCTTTTCCTGGACTCCCTCCCATCTAGTCATGGTGCACTAGCCCTGTTCAGGCTGTGTTCATGCAACCAACCACAGTTCTCTCCCCGGGATCTGACTGAAGCTGGAGCCTCAGCTCCCAGCCCCCACTCATCCCGGAGGGTGAGCAGAGAAGTCTCTCGGGATGGTGGGTTCTGGTCGGCTCTGATCCTCTGTGTGGTAATCTCTCCACTTTGCCCTCTGCACCCCTGTTGCTGCACTCTCCTCCATGGCTCTGAAGCTTCCCCCCTCTGCCACCCGCAGTCTCCACCCATGAAGGGGTTTCCTAGTGTGTGGAAACCTTTCCTTCTTCACAGCTACATCTCTCTGGTGCAGGTCTCATCTCTATTCTTTTGTCTCTGTTTTTTTTTCTTTTTTTTTTGCCCTACCTAGGTACGTGGGGAGTTTCTTGCCTTTTGAGAGGTCTGAGATCTTCTGGCAGCGTTCAGTAGGTGTTCTGTAGGAGTTGTTCTACATGTAGATGTATTTCTGATGTATTTGTGAGGAGGAAGGTGATCTCCATGTCTACTCTTCCACCATCTTGAAGCTCCTCGCAAATTATTTCTTTTAGACATTCAAGATGACTGTTGCTATTGTTTTCTAAAGATAATTACTTATAGCAATTTATAGTAATGTTTCAAATATTAATGTTTCAAATATTAGTGTCTGTACGAATCACCTGGGGTCATAGGGCCTTAATCTCACAGATTCTGATCATTATTTCTGGTTTGAGGCCATAAAATATGCATATTTAGCAAGTAACACAAATATTCTGCTACAGCAGCCTACAGTCTTTAATAGTGGCTCAAATGAAACAGATTGGTGAGGTCTGACAGGAGCAGAATATTGTGCCTTCCTTATAATTCCATGAGTCCACAATAATTAGTTGTAAAATTGCTGTCAGGAAACATAAAAGACTTATTAAAGGTATTAATAACATATCTGAAATGCCACATATAGAAAACCTTTCAAATTAAATTTCTATTTAGCAATTTTAAAATAGAGTCAAACAATTTGTAATCAGTTTCTTATAAAAAGCAAGACTGAGGATGCAGAAACAGAAAGAATAAAGAGTGGTGAAGAGAAAGGAGGCTTAGGAAGCCAGGAACAGGTCTACCAATAAAATAGATGTCAGTCTGATTTAAAACAAACAAACAAAAAACTTATAATAATTAAGGACCAGAGCCACAATAATATTTCTTAAAGAGAATATGTAAGAAAAATGTAACTATCTAGTAGGCTGCATTTATGTCTATGCCCAAAATAAAATCTAATAACAGAATTCTCCAAATCCAATAGATATCTCTCCAGAGAGTTCCCAGGTGAAAAATTCTTTCTCAAAAGTATCTGGTTACCACATTGGGTAGTGAGTGGTACTTTAGGAAATTTCAGCTACTAGCCAGACATTCAAAATGATCAGTTATGGTGACAATCTTTAGAAAGAGCAGTGATATTAACTTGAAATAAATATTATTGAGAGAATGAATATTTTAAGCAAGACTAGATACTAATTATTGTTATTTTTCTTTGTTCTCCAAACATGCAAGTAACATATCTAGATATTAAGTTAAATATTATAAATCAGCTGCATTTTGTGAGATGAGATGTGAGAGATTAAATAGGGTAATTACTAGACTGTATGACACAGACGAAACAAGAGTTGTTTGATAAACAACATACAGAAGAAGATAAGAGTAACTTCACTTTGTACCAAGATGAAACAACAGGGACTAGATTTGCCTCCCAGCCTGAAACAACTATAAAATGGACAAAATATATACAACAATGTTTTTCAAGACACTGGATATCAGGCATGAAAAGACAGTGATCTCTGAGAAATGAGAAATGAAATGAGTCCTATAATCGCCCTTGCTTAAAGCTAGATTCTAGACCTTGTCTCAAGAAGGGGAAATCCAGGCAGAGCCCAATGGAGTCCCTAAGTTAAAGAGACAGAACTGGTGTTCTAGGGAGACCAAGGCATCTATGAGTTCTTGAGGCAGAGTACCAGAGAAGAGATAGGTAAAGAGAGAGAACCCCAAAGAATTGCAGAAAGTTCCCCCTCAAGTTTTCATCTGAATATTCACCAGGACATGGATGTATGGAAATAATTCAAGGCTGAGGTTGGGAAATGAGAAGTTATAGTGACTGGTGCTCACACAGGGACAGGAATAGTGCCTACTCCCATCACTGTCTGAAAAATATCATGATTCATATAACATTGGATAGAGTATCAGAAACGTCTTGCATCAGATGTAGAGAGTAGCCCTAGACATTGTACTGCTCCAATCTAGCTTCCCAACTTTAAAAAGCAGGAACAGAAAAAAAACTCTATTTCCAAGTAACTTAACTGTGTCTTAGAACTATTCTGAAAGATATTTATAGACATATAAACATAGCTAGCAACCAACAAAGTAAAAACTCACAATATCTGGAATCCAATAAAAGTTTCCAGGCTTCCAGGACAAAGAAGGTAGACATAGCTGATTCACTTTATTATAAAGCAGAAACTAATACACTATTGTAAAGCAATTATACTCCAATAAATATTTTTTTTAAAAAGATGGTAGACAAATATCCTATAAATACATGAAAAGATACTCAACATTTTTTGCCATTAGAGAAACACAATCAAAATCACAATGAGAGACTACTTTTCACATATCAGAATGGCTAAAATAAAAAAGGTTGACCATACTAAATATTAGTGATGATGTAAAAAATCTGGAAATCTCATTCATTGTTTGTGGGAATTAAAATGGCACAGAAATTTTGGAAAATGTTTAAGCTATTTCTTAAAATGTTAAACATGAACATACCATATGATCCATCCAATACACACCCAGGTATTTTGCCAAGCAATATGAAAGCATATGTTTATACAAAGACTTGGACACAAATATTTTAGCAGTTTTATTGATAATAGTCCAAAACTGTAACCAACTCAAATGTCCATCATCAAGTGAATGGTTAAACAATTTTTTGTACAATGGAACACGAACCAGCAATGAAAAATAATGAATACCACTTGCCACAACATGAATGAATCTCAAAATAATTATGCTAAGTAAAAGAAGCCAGACAAAATATAGCACATACTATATGATTCCATTTATGTAAAATTCTAGAAATCGAAGCTAATTAATAATGACAAAAAGCAGACCAATTATTGCTTGGGGACAGAGGTGGTGGGAAGGGTAGATGTTGGAGAAGGGACTTAAAAATTACACAAGAAAAATTTGGGGGATGATGCATACGTTCATTATTTTGACTCTGGTTGTTTTTTCACATGTGTCAAAACTTATATAAGTGTATACTTTAAATATGTGTTGTTTATTGTACGTCAATTATACCTCAATAAAGCTTTTAGAAATTTTAAAAGAAAGATAGGCAATAATTTTAATTTATAAACATGTTAGTCCAATTATTAAGATTTAGTGGGAAAAGTAGAATGTGAAAAGTCTATTTAGTGAGGTATAGGAATAAGATAGACAAGTGAGGCAAAAAAAATCAAAATCCAGTAACAAAGATAGTAAGAAAGTATCAACAAGCTCACAGTTATATAGAAATGGGATGCATAAATATAAATGTGCAATTAAAAAAAATGTTTTAGTTAAGTAGTGATTCTCATATTATTATATTTACAATCAGGAGAATAATAATTATTATCCTATAAACAAAAACAACTTTAACAGAAAGAATGGTCAAGCCTAATTGGATCCTGAAAATGATGATAAATCATTACATGTAAGGGAACAGCATAAAAGAAGTACATATTTTTTGTTTTCATTCATTCTTACTAACATTGTCTGCTGATCTCCTTTATATATTCAGAACAGAGTAGCTGACCACTGCTTTATGTTTTCAGCTTTATTGAGGTATAATTGACAAAATTATAAGATACTTAAAATGTACAACACAATTATTTGATACACAAATATTTTGTGAAAGGCTTCTCCCCCAAAAGTTAAAACATCTGCCAAACACTGCTTTAAATAGAGAATTTAAAGCATATGTTCTTCTATACATTCCATCAGATATATGCATTATTATAAGTAAAGAAGGAACATAGTGCTCTAGTGATTCAGAAAAAGAAAGAGATTACTTCAAGCTAAGAGAGTATTTAGAAAAATAAATTAGAACCAAAGAAGAGTTGATCAAGAAGATTAGTGGGTGCAACTCCTTTTCCAAATGGGAAAGTGGATCACCTTGAGAACATGTCATGCTGAATCTTTTCAGCTTTCACTAGAGTCAGTTTCTTGAATACTAGTAGCTATTCCCAGCTCTCATGATCTTTCCTCCCTTTAGGATTTCAAAAACTTGTAGTGCAGAGTATGAGAGTGAACTTGTTTAACAATGAGTAATTAAAATTAAAGATGGCATAATCTATATGAAACACTGTAGGTAACTTTCCAAATCATAAAATTGAATAAAGAAAACAACATGCAGAACATTACACATAATGTGATACAAGTTATGTAAAATATATACAAACACACAAACATAAACACACAG
This sequence comes from Pseudorca crassidens, assembly GCF_039906515.1. Taxonomy (NCBI): domain Eukaryota; kingdom Metazoa; phylum Chordata; class Mammalia; order Artiodactyla; family Delphinidae; genus Pseudorca; species Pseudorca crassidens. Next base: position 46,798,059 of record NC_090317.1, on the reverse strand, counting down.
ATTTATATAGTTTTTAAAGGTCTTATAACTCAACATAAGAAAGATGGCTTTCCTTGAGGACAGGGTAATATGGTAGTGAAAGAGACAAAGATTAGTGTTGGCAGCCAAGGTATTTTAGTTTTATTTGTAATCTTCTAATATTTACTAATGAGAATTTATTCAAAACAACTTATTAATAATTAATGTACATAAAAAGAAGATACAGAAAAGTGACATCATGGAAATGGCAGAGTAAGAAATACCAAGAATTGGTCATTCCACAGAAAAAACCATTAACCTCACAAAACACAGAATCAACTTTTTCAGAATTGTCCAATCTAAACAAATATTTGAATTAATCAGGGGTTTGCTTAAGGAAGAAATATACAGCTATATTTCAATACAGCATTTTTGTAGTATTTTTGTCTATCCACCTACCAATCCCCATTCACCAGCTCAGCAGTGGCTGTGTGGACAGCAGACCACATTCTTGGTATGATTTTCTGGTGCCAGTGGGGTAATATGGAAATTTTTTTCTCAAAATATTGTGGTTGTGCATTTTGACCTATCTAGTAATTCTCTCAAGGATGGGTGCAGAAGCTGATTTTTGTTTCATCCCTGTCAGACTGGAGTGCCTTCTGGTCAGTGTCTCATGCAGACTTTTAAAGACATACACTGCCCCTAGATGCCTGGGGCAAAAGACCTAAGCAAAGATAAGCATCAGTCAGACTGAAAAGCCTAAAAAGTTGGAGGCTGACAAAGAAGATTCTTGGAGTAATAAGGCTTTGAAGACCACCACATTTCCTAAGGAATCTGGTATGAAAAGCTTATGCCTAGGGACAAACAGGTGTTCAGAAATTATATGAGAGGACCTTAAACTTGCACATTGGGCTGATCATTAAGGCCCATATTATCAAGAGGTGAAGGTTAAGGCAAAGTTGTATGTGGCTCGACAGTGTTGAAGCAGTGCCCAGCTAAGAGTCAATTTGAAAAGACTGAGAGATTATTCATTCTTACTTTTGCTACAGGAGTTTAAGGAAATCTCTGCCATGCCCCTGGCTGACCACTAAGATAACAGAAGAGAGACATGTGTGTGACCACACATGACAAAGAATACAATTTTTGCAAAAGTGGTTGGTAAAAGTCAATAAAAAATGGATGACTACAGTCCTGAACAATGATAGCAAACTCTGGGGAAGGAACAGAATCTGATTTCTAATATTTATTTTATCCATCTTACAACACAAAATTACAAGGTGTAGAAAGAAATTTGACTCATTTACAGGAAAGTTTTAAAATGACATAAACCATCCTTGAGGAGTCCCAGAGGTTGGATTTACTCAATAAAGACTCTAAATAAACTGTCTTAAATATGCTAAAATACTTAAAGGAAACTATGGAGAAATAATAAAAGAAACAAGGAGATTGTTTTATGAAAAAATAGAAAATCTCTATATGGAAATAGAAATTATAAGAAGGAATAAAATAGAAATTCTGGAACAGAAAAGTACAATAGCTGAAGTAAAAAAAATAGAGAGATTCAACAGCAGATTTATCAGGCAGAAGAATGAAGAGAGAACAATTGATATTATCTTGTCTAAGGAGTGAGAGGTAAAAAAAATGAAGAAAAGTGACCAGAACCTGAGACATCTGGGATACCAAAAAGTATACCAACATACACATTATGGGAATCCCAAAAGGTCAAGAGAGAAAGAGAAGGGAGCAGAAAGAATGTTTAAAGAAAATATGGGCAAAAACATTCCAAATATTATAAAAGATAATAAATTACATGTCCAAGAAGCTCAACAAACTCCAAGTAGGATAAATTTAAAAAGATCTGCACTGAGACACATTATAATTGAGCTGACAATTATCCTATATGAGGATTAGAAAGAAAAAAGAATGATGAAAAGTGAACAGAGCCTAAGAGGCCTTTGAGATAGCACCAGGAATATCAACATGCACATTATGGGAGTCATGGAAGAAGAAGGTTGGGAGGGAGAGAAGGAATATTTGAAGAAATAATGTCCAAAAATCTTTGCAAATTTGATGAATAACATAAATCTACACACCAAAGCTCAACAAATTTCAAGTAGGATAAATTCAGAGACGGAGCTGAGACACTTTATAATCAAACTGACGAAAGCCCACAACAAAGAAAATCTGAAAGCAGCAAGAGAGAAACAACTCTTCACATACAAGAGATCCTCAATAAGTTTCACAGCTTATTTCTCATCAGAAACCATGGAGACCAGAAGGCCGTGGGATGACATATTCAAAAGGCTAAAAGAAAAAAAAAAGCCTATCAACTAAAAATTCTATATTTGGCAAAACTGTCTTTTAATAATGAAAGAACAATTAAGAAAACTCCCAGATAAATAAAAGTTGAGGGAATCTGTCACAGGTAAGCCTCTCCTATGTGAAGTGGTAAAAGGAGTACTGTACTTAAGGCTGAAATGAAATGATACCTGACAGTAACTTGAAGACATATGAAGAAATAAAGAACTCTGGTAAAGGTAACTACATAGGTAAACATAAAAGTCAGTATTATTGTAATTTTGGTGTTAAAATTGTTTTTTATCTCCTGTATGATCCCACAACAAATGTGTAAAAATAAATATAAATCTATGTTAAAGAGTCAACAATGTATAAAGATGTAATTTGAGGCAATAACAACAAAAGAGAGATCAGAACTACATAGGAGCAGAATTTGTACATACTATGAAAGCTAAGTGGGTAACAATTCAAACTAGATTGTTATAAACTTAACATTTTAATTGTGATCTCCATGGTGACAGCTAAAAAAATAATTAAAACATACACAGAAATGAAATGAGAAGGAAATCAAAACAGTACACTAGAAAAAAAAATCAGCTAAACAGAAAGGAAGAATTAAAGGACACAGATGATATGACATAAAGAAAATGAATATTAAAGTGGCAGAAGTTCTTTCATTTCATAAATCACTTTATGTGTAAATGGATTAAATTTCCCAGTTGTAATACCAAGATAAGCAAAGTGGATTTTTAAAAGCATGATTTAACTAAATGCTTTCTGCAAGGGATTCACATTAGATCCAAAACCACAAATAGGTTGAAAGGGAAAGGAAAGATATCTCATGTAAATATAAACCAAAAGAGAGCTGAAGTATCCATACAAATAGCAGACAAAATAGACTTTAAGTAAAAAAAAAAGTGTGTGAAAATCAATGAAGGTTATTATATACTGATACAAGATAAATCTATACAAAACCCCCAGATAATCCAACAAGTCTCCAAATATATGAAACAAACACTGACAAAATTAAAGGGTGTAATGCACAGTCCTATAATAATAGTTGGACATTTTAATACCCCATTTTCAATAATGGATAGAACATATATGCAAGGTATCAATAAAGAAATGCAGTAAGTCCCCTACATATGAACTTTCAAGTTGCAAGCTTTCAAAGATGCGAACATGCGTTTGCATGTCCAGTCACATAAGTTAGCTCACTTGTCTGGCGTACGTTGTCACGTGAGGGTATCCTCTACAAGTGGTTGTGATTTTGTGTACTTTGCTGTACAGTACTGTACAGAGTACAGTAGTAGAGTATCTTTGTTTCAAGCCCAGGATGTCCAGAAGCAAGCATAAAAGCAGTTAAGATGTAGCTGATACTGCTAAGAATTGCCAGCTGTTGTACTGTACTACTGTACTTTTCAAGGTCCTGTACTGTAAGATTGAAAATGTTTTCTTTATTTTTTGTGTTTGCTTGTTTTTATGTATTATTTGTGTGAAAAGTATTATAAATCTATTACAGTGCAATACTGTATAGCCGATTGTGCTAGTTGGGTATGTAGGCTAACTTTGTTGGACTTAGGAACATATTGGACTTACGAATGTGCTCTTGGAACAAAACTCATTCATATGTAGGGAACTTACAGTAGGGGAAATGAACAACGTATAAGCAAATGGAAACTAACAGACATATATAAACACTCAAACAACGTTAGAATACATATTCTTCTCAAGTGCATATGAAACATTCTCCAGAATAAACCACATGTTAAGACACTGATAAAGTCTCAATACATTTTAAAAGATTGAAATCATACAGAATAACTTCTCCAAGCACAATTCAATGAAGCTAGAAATTGATAGCAGAACAAAACCCAGAAAATTCAAAAGTATGTGAAAATTAAGCAACACATTCTTTAACAATCAATAATAGATTAAAGAAAAAATCACAATGAAAATCAGAAATTAGAGATAAATTAAAATGAAAATATAACAAAATTTATGGAGGGCAATGATAGCAGTGATCAGAGGGAAATTTTTAGCCATAAGTGCTTATGTTTAAAAAAAGAAGTAAAATACCAAATTAATAGCCTCATTTTACAATTTAAAGAATTAGAAAAAGAAAAGTAAACTACTAGAAGCAGGAAAGAAGCAGCAAAGATTAGAGTGGAAATAAATGCAATAGACAATGGAAAAACAATATAGAGAAATCAATGAAAAAAAGTTGATTCTTTTAAAATATCAACATAATTGGCAAACCCTTGACCAAATTGACTAAGAAAAATAGACACAAGATGCAAATAACTAAAATAAAAATAAGGTTATTACTAACATTACAGAAATAACAAGGAGTTAAGAGAGTACTATGAATAATTGTGTGCCAAAAATTAGACAACCTAGATCAAATGAATAAACTCCTAGAAACAGACAAATTACTAAAACTAACTCAAGAAGATAAAATATCTGATCCAACCTATATTAAGTAAATATATTGATTCAGTAATTTTTTCAAAATCACAATATAGAAAAAAATCCAGGATCACATGGCTTCACTGGTGAATTCTACCAAACACTTAGAAAGGAATTGACACCCCACTTTTCTCAAAGTCTTCCAAATAATAGGAGAGGAGAGGACACTTTTTAACTCATTCTATGAGACCAGTATTACCCTACTATCAAAGATAACATAAGGAAAGAAATATACACACCAATTTCCCTTAAGAACATATATGTAAAAATCCTCAACAAAATACTAGCAAACCAAATTCATTAACATATTAAAATGATTATACATGATGATCAGTTGGGATTTATCCTACAAATACATGAGTGGTTTAACTTAAGAAAACCAATCAACATTATATACAACATTAATAAAATCAAGAAAAAAAAAACATGACGTTTCAATTTACACCCAAAGAATATATATATATATATATATATATATATATATTTTGAGGTACATGGGCCTCTCACTGTTGTGGCCTCTCCCGTTGTGGAGCACAGGCTCCGGACGCACAGGCTCAGTGGCCATGGCTCATGGGCCCAGCCGTTCCGCGGCATGTGGGATCTTCCCGGACCGTGGCATGAGCCCGTGTCCCCTGCATCAGCAGGTGGACTCTCAACCACTGCGCCACCAGGGAAGCCCCAAAGAATATTTTAAATGCAACACCATTTCATGATAAAAACAATCATTAAATTAGGAAGAGAATGGAACTTACTGAACATGATAAAGGACATTTATGAAAACCAACAGGTAATATTGTGCTCAATGGTTAAAGACTAAAGGCTTTTCCAGTAAGACTAGGAGCAAAACAAGAATGTCCACTTTCAGCACTTCTATTCAACATGGTACAGGAAATTCTAGCAAGAGCAATTAGGCAAGAAAAGAAAATAAAAGTCATCCAAACTGGAAAGTATAAAGTAAAACTATCTTTATTCACAGAAGGCATACTTCTATATATAGAAAATCTAAAAGAACACATACACACACACACACACACACACACACACAAACTACTAGACATAATAACAAATTATGCAAAGTTACAAGATCAACACATAAAAATCCATGCTATTTCTATAACCAGCAGTGAACTTTCCAAAAAGGAAATTAAGAAAACAATTTTATTTACAATACTATCCAAAAGAATTAAACACCTATAAATAAATTTAACCAAAGGGGCTGAAGCCATATTCATTGAAAATTACAAAACATTGCTGAAATAAATCAAAGAAGAACTAAATGAATGGGAGGAGGGAAGTATCCCATATCATAAATTAGAAAACTTGATATTGTTAAGATGTCAATACTACCCAATACAATCTTCAGATTCAATGCAACCTTTATCAAAATTTCATTGTCTATTTTAGCAGAAATGGAAAAACCTATCCTCAAATTCATACGGAATTGCAAGGTCCCCAAATAGCCAAAACAATACTGCAAAAGAAAAACAAATTTGGAGGTCTTACACTTTCTGATTTGAAAACTTAACTATACAGACACAATAATCAAGAGTGTTGTGCATGTGTAAGGATAGATGTATAGATCACTGGAACAGAATTGAGAGTCCAGAAATAAAACCATACATCTCTGGTCAATTGATTCTCAGCAAGGGTGCTAAGACCATTCAATGAGGAAAGAATGGTCTTTTCAACAAATAGTGCTAAGACAACTGAATACCCATAAATAAAAGAATGAATTTGGACATGTATCTCATAACATATACAAAAATAACTCAAAAGAGATCAATGACTTAAATATCAGAGCTAAAATTATAATACTCTTAGAAGATAATTTAGGGGTAAATTTTATGACCTTGGATTTGTTAGTGGCTTCTTAGATATAACACTAAAATTATGAGAAACAAAGAAAAGGTAGAAAATTTGGTTTCATCAAAAGTAAACACATTCGTGCATCAAAGTATACTATCAAGAAAGTGAAAAGACAGTCCATAGAAGAGAAGAAAATATTTCTAAACCACATATCTGATAATGTTCTAGTATCCAAAAAATACATAAAAGACAATTACAACTCAACAACAAAAAGGCAAATAACTCAGTTTAAAAATAGGAAAAATACATGAATAGACTTTTCTTCAAAAAAGATATACAAATGGGCAATAAGCACATGGAAAAATATGCAACATCATTAATCATTAGGAAATATAAATCTAAACCAAAATGAGATACTACTTCACATCTACAAGGATGGCTAAACAATTTTTTTTAATTAAAAACAAGAAAAATCACAAGTACTGGTGAGAAATTGGAACACTTGTATACTGCTGGTGGGAATGTAAAATTGTTCAGCTGTTGTGGAAACATTTTGGTGGTTCCACAAAAAGATAAACATAGCATTACCATGTAACCCAAATATTTCACGAACAACTATATACCTAAAATAATTGAAAACAGGTACTCAAACAAATACTTGTACACAAATACTCATAGTAGCACTATGAACAAAAGCAAAATAGTGAAGACAACCTATCCATCAATGGATGAATGGATAAGCAAATTGTAATATATACATGTAATGGAATAATATTTAGTCATAAAGAGCAATGAATTACTGACACATGCTACAATGTGGATGAACTTTGTAAACATTATGCCAATTGAAAGAAGCCATACATGAAAGAATATACATTGTATGATTCCATTTATATGGAAATATACAGAAGAGATAAATTTATAGAGACAAAACAGATAGGTAGTTGCCTGAGATGAGGGAGAGATGAGAATGTGTAGTAATTGTTTAATGGGTATGGAGTTTTCTTTGGGGATGATGAAAGTGATATTGAATTAGATAAAGTGCTTGTGTAACATTGTGAGTATACAAAATGCCACTGAATTGCTCACTTTTAAATGGTTAATTTTATGTTATATGGATTTTGCCTCAATAAAAAAGATGAGATACTGTTATCCATACATAGTCATTTATTATGGAGTATCTCTGGGATAATATATAAAGGACTGGAATCAGCATTTGCTTCTCAGGATCAAATGACTATGAGTCAGAGGAGGAAGGGAGATATATGGATACTGTATGTCTTTTGTAGTGCTTGAATTCTTTACTGTTTTCTTATCTTTATAATAAAAACATTAAAGGTTTCCTTTTTAATAAGTAAAGTACTTTAAAAGTCATAGTAGCAACATTTGCTGATAAACATAGTCTTTGGATAAAGGAAAGAAGAGGTAGAGAAAGCAAACAACTATTTCTAGCAGTAATAAGAAGGTGGGGTAGAGGGTATGGTGAAACAGACTTTAAAAGAAGTTTAGAGAATGAGAATGGAATGGAAACATATATATTGGCTACCATGAACGGTAGAAATCTAAAGAAAGTTAAGATCAGATGTGGTACATATATACAATGGTATATTGCTCAGCCATAAAAAGGAACGAACTTGGGTCATTTGCAGAGATGTGGATGGATCTAGAGACTGTCATACAGAGTGAAGTAAGTCAGAAAGAGAAAAACAAATACCGTATATTAACACATATATGTGGAATCTAGAAAAATGATACAGATGAATCTATTTGCAGGGCAGGAATAGAGACACAGACGTAGAGAATGGACTTGAGGACATGGGGGGGAAGGAGGGATGGGATGAATTGGGATATTGGGATTGATATATATATATACATGACTATGTATAAAATAGATAACTAATGAGAACCTACTGTATAACACAGGGAACCATACTTAGTGCTCTGTTGTGACCTAAATGGGAAGGAAATCCAAAAAAGAGGAGATATGTGTGTACATAGGGCTGATTCACTTCGCTATAGAGTAGAAACTAACACAACATTGTAAAACAACTATATCCCAATAAAAATTAAAAAGAAATAACTTTAAAAGGAAACAGAAAAAAAAAGATCATTTAACCTTCCATCTTTCATTGCAGCTAAATAGGGCCATGGTCCAATTATGCAAAACAAAACAAACAAAAACAATAATGGTACACCACTCACAGAGCAAACAGAGTATAAAACATTAATTTTAGCTAAATTTTTGAGCAACTACTAGAAACAAAGCAATATGGACCATTAAATAAAACAATCAGCAGTATCATGAAGAAGTAATAATTCATATCAGGGGTGTCCACTAAAATCAAGATACAGCAGTTGTATTTCCAAAGTCAACTCTCTTTAAATTCATCTTATTGTCTAATCTTGTAGTTTCACAGGAGTGTAGTGGTATCTAGTATTGCAAGGTGATCTTGTGCTAAAAAGAATATGTATGCTAAAATTTGCCATCAAAATAGTATTCACAGTGCACCATCAAAATGTATCTCTTAAGGGAACTTCAGTGGGATTGGCTCCATTTGTAAAGCAAAGATTCTTTTATAATGGGTCCCCTGCCTTATGGACATAATTAGAATGGAATGTAGAGTTTCTCTTCAAAGAGAGTTCACTAATTCTCCATGATTTAAACTTTTTTAAACTATGTGCATATTTCTACAGTGCAGTATCAGCAGAAGTTTTCCAGTTTCCAAAAATAACCATCTAACACCTATAAACTTGAAAAACTATGCAGCACACACCCAGAGAAATGATAAATTGTTCAACTTCACTGTTTGGTAAGAAAAGGCTGTGTTGGACTTGAATGAATTAAACATCCTTAAATTAAATAGAAGAAAAACTACAAATAACAGAGATTTTAAACGGGCAAGAGATTTTAGAACTAGATGAAGAAAAACCAATTGGATTCTTAGAAAAGTATTCATTTTCAGCTTGGATAACATCCTTATAAAGATTTTTCCCCTACATATTAATAGTATAAAAGTCCCAGGCTGTGATAACTCTAATTCAGAGTTATTTTGTGTTTGCTAAATGGACTGTGACAGGGATCTGAAACAGTGCTATACTACAGAAAATAATTAGTTGAGAACTAAATTGATAATTTTACCACTGAGAAGAGTGAACTGAAATCAACTTTTACTTCAATTTTGTGTAAAGAAGAAGTATAATTACCTGCACAGATAATAATCAGGAAACATGAAAATACATTTCTCTCTTATCTGGTAGATAGCAAGCTACCTTGTTTAATCTGTTCACCTCTTGTACAGTAAAGATAACAAATTAGTTACTGTAATGTCATCAAAATCTCACCTCAGAGTAAAAACATGAGGAAAAAATAAGCTTTTTTTTCTAATGTAATAATATACATTTCTTTGTTGGTATTCAGCCTAACCAGGCAAATTTATGGAATTTCTCTATGGTACTTTCTCCCAGGATATTAAGATAACAACATCATGGCAAAGTCACAAATTACTGGATGCTTCAATCTAGGCACAAAAGCATTGGAGTCATTATGATACTACTATGTTTTTTTCTTTTCTTCCTGATTTAAATTCATTGGCTCTTGCCTTTCTAATGCTGAAGGAATAGGACTTCTCTGGATTTCAGATATCAGTATCTACCGTGGACATTTGTTTTATGCCTACACACTCTACGTCAATATTGCATTCACAGAAATTTGGGTCGACCCAATCAGCTGCAGCATGTATACACAGGGGCAGAGTTGGCAGGCCCCCAGGGTTCTCAGCTGCTCCTGTCACAGGCTGGTCTGTTGAGCTGCAAGTTAACACCAAGTTGCTGAGCCACAGATACTTCAGGCTGAAAAATCCCATACTGCTTTGTGAAACAACTGAAAATTTGGATATTCAGATGAGGTAGCAAAAGTGTATGCAAGTGAAACTGCAGGAGGCCCTGAGAGTTGAATATTCCAATTGTCAAGCCACTGGCACAAATTTCACTGCGTTTATCTAAAGTGCTAGGGCAGATGGCCACATTCAATAATTTCACATTTCATCTGCAAGCCTGTAATTTAACTTAGAGCAGCAAAGAGCATGAGGTCTTGTTGCACAGTAAAGATGCTAAGGAACAGGCTTCTTTGCTTCCTACCACAGTAACCATTTTTCGGATGTGCTAAAATCATGCTGCTTTCATTTAATGTCTTTCATTCATGTCCCTAATCCCTCTAGATTATGAGGTGACAAATCTATAGTTTCAGAAGGACTAGGTTGAGATGATGTGCTGCTCTGTATTATGTTGTTCTTCACAGCTCCTCCTGATTTGCCTTGTATGACAAGTACTATACAAAATAAAGCTGTATCCCATGATGAAAATACCTGAGATTTTTGTCTCAGCAAAATCTTTTGTCTCAGCAAAAAGATCTTGCTGTGATTTATGTCAAAGAGTGTTTTTCCTATGTTTTATTCTAAGAGTTTTATAGTGTCTGATCTTACACTTAAGTCTATACTCCATTTGGAGTTTATTATTGTGTATGGTGTTAGGGAGTGTTCTAATTTCATTCTTTTACGTGTAGCTGTCCAGTTTTCCCAGCACCAATTATTGAAGAGGCTGTCTTTTCTCCATTGTATGTTCTTGCCTCGTTTGCCATAAATTAGATGCCCATATGCACGTGGGTTTCCCTCTGGGCATTTTATCCTGTACGATTGACCCATATCTCTGTTTTTGTGCCAGTACCATACTGTCTTGATTACAATAGCTTTGTGGTATAGTTTGAAGTCTGGGAGCCTGATTCCTCCAACTCCGTTTTTCTTTCTCAAGATTGCTTTGGCTATTCGGGGTCTTTTGTGTTTCCATAAAAATTGTAAAAGTTTTTGTTCTAATTCTGTGAAGAATGCCATTGGTGGTTTGAAAGGGATTGCATTGAAACTGTAGATTGCCTTGGGTAGTACAGTCATTTTCACAATAGTGATTCTTCTAATCCAAGAGCATGGTATATTTCTCCATCTGTTTATGTCATCTTTGATTTCTTTCATCACTGCTTTATAGTTTTCTGAGTACAAGGCTTTTGCTTACTTAGGCAGATTTATTCCTAGTTATTTTATTCTTTTTGTTGCAATGGTAAATGGGAGTGTTTCCTTAATTTCTCTTCCTGATTTTTCATTGTTGATGTATAAGAATGCCAGATATTTCTGTGCATTAATTTTGTATCCTGCAACCTTATTAAATTCATTAATTAGTTCTAGTAGCTTGATCGTGGCATCTTTTGGATTTTCTATGTATACTATCATGTCATCAGCAAACAGTGACAGATTTACTTCTTCTTTTCCAATTTATATTCATTTATTTATTTTGCTTCTCTGATTGCTGTGACTAGGACTTCCAAAACTATGTTGAATAAGAGTGGTGAGAGTGGAAATCCTTGCTTTGCTCCTGATCTTAGTGGAAATGCTTTCGGTTTTTCACCATTGAGTATGATGCTTGCTGTGAGCTTGTCATACATGGCCTTTATAAACAAATGGGACTCAATTAAACTTAAAACGTTTTGCACAGCGAAGGAAACCAAAAACAAGACAAAAAGACAATCCTCAGAATGGGAGAAAATATTTGCAAATGAAACAACAAAGGATTAATCTCCAAAATATACAAACAGCTCATGAAGCTCAATATCAAAAAAACAAACAATCTAGTTAAAAAATGGGTGGAAGTCCTAAATAGACATTTTGCCAAGGAAGACACACAGATGGCCAAGAGCCACATGAAAAGATGCTCAACATCACTAATTATTAGAGAAATGCAAGTCAAAAGTACAATTATTACAGAAAGGCAAGTCAAAATGAGGTATCAAGTCACGCCAGTTACAGTGGCCATTATCAAAAAATCTAGAAACAATAAATGCTGGAAAATGTGTGGTGAAAAGGGAACCCTCCTGCACTGTTGGTAGGAATGTAAATTGATACAACCAGTATGGAGAACAGTATGGAGGTTTGTTAAAAAACTAAAAGTAGAACTGCCATATGACCCAGCAATTCCACTGCTGGGCATATACCCTGAGAAAACCATAATTCAAAAAGAGTCATGTACCACAATGTTCATTGCAGCACTATTTATAATAGCCAGGACATGGAACCAACCTAAGTGTCCATCGACAGATGAATGGATAAAGAAGATGTGGCACATATATACAATGGAACATTACTCAGCCATAAAAAGAAATGAAATTGAGTTATTTGTAGTTAGGGGGATGGACCTAGAGTTTGTCATACAGAGTGAGGTAAGTCAGAAAGAGAAAAACAAATACTATATGCTAACACATATACATGGAATCCAAAAAAAAAAAAAATGGTACTGATGAACCTAGTTGCAGGGCAGGAATAAAGAGGTAGATGTAGAGAATGGACCTGAGGACATGGGGTGGGAGGGCAAAGCTGGGGCGAAGTGAGAGTACATCGACATATATACACTACCGAATGTAAAATAATTGGCTGGTGGGAAGCAGCAGCATAGCACAGGGAGATCGGCTTGGTGCTTTGCGATGACCTAGAGGGGTGGGATAGGGAGGATGGGAGGGAGGCTCAAGAGGGAGGGCCTATGGTGACATGTGTATGCATATGACTGAGTCACTTTTTTTTGCAACAGAAACTAAGACAGTACTGTGAAGCAATTATACGCCAATAAAGATCTATTAGAAAAAAATGCTCAGAATATTAAATTATTTTTAAAAAGTAAAAAAAAAAAAGAAAAAGAAAACAAAATTTCATGAGACTTAAAGTCACTGACCGAAATGGATTGGCATGTGAGACTCCATCAGGTTTTCATAGCATTTAGGTGAATTGACAGCTGGATTAATCCACTTCCCAAGTAGGACCAAAAAGATTCTCAAGGGGGATAAATAGAAAGTCTCCAAATCTTTTGGGGGGTAAGGAAAGAGCTTTACAATCTTGATACAATCTCGAGGATATGGGGAGGGGGAAGGGTAAGCTGTAACAAAGCGAGAGAGAGGCAGGGACATATATACACTACCAAACGTAAGGTAGATAGCTAGTGGGAAGCAGCCACATAGCACAGGGAGATCAGCTCTGTGCTTTGTGACCGCCTGGAGGGGTGGGATAGGGAGGGTGGGAGGGAGGGAGACGCAAGAGGGAAGAGGTATGGGAACGTATGTATATGTATAACTGATTCACTTTGTTATAAAGCAGAAACTAACACACCATTGTAAAGCAATTACACTCCAATAAAGATGTAAATAAATAAATAAAAGTGTACAAAGAGGAAAAAGAGGAGATGATTAGAGCAATGAATGGTATGAGAAAACAAAAGGAAGCAGGAGGGTAATGCAGGTGGCTAGAATCAGTAAAAACCACAGTAGATAATATCCTCTGACTGTGTTATAACAACCTACCATCTTAAGAGAAATGGTAGGGAAAATTACTGCTTTAATCCTGGAAACTTCGAGTTTCTTAATGACTCCTTGGAGAAAGGGGAAGTGTTTACTACCACACTAGACAAGTTTAAACTAAAAGGGAAGATGAAAAGAAAAACTCAGGAATCTAAAATTATGCACCATTTCCCCCTCTGCGTGGTAGAAAAAAATCTCAGCGATATTAACAAGGAATAAAATCACAGAAGTTTCAGGAAACTAGGAACTTGTCAAAGTAGCCAATGAATATTCAGAAAGGCCACTCATTCAGATAGATTTTTTTTAGATTCAGGCTGGAAGCAAAGGCATTTTAGGATGAAGCAGACAGAGTTGAAACCTACTCTCTAGATATGCAAAAAAGGATCATATATTTCCCAAAATTCCAGGCAGAATGAATTATTTGAGAGAAAAAATTGGCTAGAGAGGACTGTGAGTATAGAGAGTGAATGGAAAGACTGGAATCTTTTTATTTTATGAGTTTTATTCTGATCCAGAGAAATGTGTTGAGTAGCAGCTTGTGGTCTCAGGTAAAGTAGGAAGGAGAAACAAATGTAATGTTAACATACAACTCTCTTTGGCAGATTATATTGGAATGTTGCAAGTGCCGGGACCACAAAACAAATTAGTGTATCTAAGGTTCAAGTTCATATGCCTTCCTATGTAACCATTTGTTTGTAACATTCTCTGCTGCTTACACTTTTCCCTTCTTAATTCTGAGTCTTGTTCCCCAATGTACAATATTAATCACTATCTCATATTAAATTGATACTCTAACAACAGAGATAGATGAATGGTTCAATGAACTATTTGGAGAAGAGCCAAAGATACATAATGAAAAAGCAGGTTTAGAATTTCATATATAAACTATATTGAGAATGAAGCCAAGTATGCCTGCTGGATTCTAGACCACTATCCATGTTTGAAATGAAATGTGACAGTTTACTTACAGGATGTTATCACAAATGACTCCAAACATAAATACATGAAAAAATATTAAAATAAAGAACTGCATTCAGTTCACTCCTACAAAATCAGGGTGTCAAAAACATAATTAATTATGACAAAATGTGAAATTAATAGAAACATTAATTTTACATTTGAATATCCAAGAAAACCGTTTTTTTGCACCTGGATTTGTATCAACAGCAAGATGAAGAAAAGTATACATCTCAATCACAGGAATGTTATAAGGAAAAATAAAAATGAGCATGAAAAATTTATATAAAAACTTAAGAATAATGAAAGTTAATTAATAATATTAATAAGTTACTTATACTAAACATTGCTTTCAACAAATATAATTAGAGAGAGAAGGGAAAGAAGAGTTGTTTCTGTGTTTTATAAACTTTCCCTTTCTAAATAATTTATTCTAAAATAAACAGTTCTTCATTGAGGGAGCTATAGTTCAGGGTTAGTTGTGTCTCCCATGTGCAAATTTTGTTCTAGTTTTATTGAGATATAATTGACATATAACATTATGTAAGTTTAAGGTGCACAACTTGTTGATTTGATACACTTATATATTGCAAAATGATTACCACCACAGCATCAGCCAACATTTCCATCGTGGCACATAATTACCATTTCTATTTTTGTGGTGAGAACATTTAAGATCTACTCTCTTATACACATTTATTTTATTTTGAAATAATTCCAAAATTACCAAAAATGTATCAAGGATAGTACAGAGAACTCCCAAATAGATTTTACCTAGATTTTCCAAATTAAAATTTTTGATTCATGTGTACCCTCTCTCCTTCCTTCCATTACCTATCTATCTCTATCTATCTATCTATCTATCTATCTATCTATCTATCTATCTATCTATCTATCTATCTATCATCTATCTTCTGTATCCACAGCCACAATAGTACATGTCCTCATGTTCTCAGTGTGTCACAATTGGAGGCATACAATGACAATCTGTGATTTACTGATGATATTAATTTTGGTCACCTGGTCAAGGTGATGTCAGGGTTCTCCATTATATAGTTACTAGCTTTTCCCTTGTAACTAATAATATCTCTTTGCAAAGACATGTTGATGTCATGCCATTACCCTGCTCCTCATCAATCTCTCACCTCTCCTCTCCAGATTTCACAATCACTGATGATTTTGCCTGAAACAATATTTATGATGGGTTATACAATGATGATTTCTGATCTCCTCCCAACACTACCATGTCCTTCACATTTATTAGTAAGCATTCTTCTCTAAGAAAGTACTTCCCCACCTTTCTTAATATGTATTTATTAATCATCCACATCTTTAAGATCAACATGAACTCATGGATTCCACTTTCTGTTATATTAGGACAAAGTTTAATTCTTAGAATAGTATGCAATGCCCTGCTACAAGATGCTGCCTACTGAAGAAGGTTCATATCCTGCCACTAACCTACAAACATTCCATACTTAAAGCCATACAGAAATTCATTTTTTTTAACATCTTTATTGCGTTATAATTGCTTTACAATGGTGTGTTACTTTCTGCTTTATAACAAAGTGAATCAGTCATACATAAACATATGTTCCCATATGTCTTCCCTCTTGCGTCTCCCTCCCTCCCACCCTCCCTATCCCACCCCTCCAGGCTGTCACAAAGCACCAAGCCAATATCCCTGTGCCATGAGGCTGCTTCCCACTAGCTATCTACCTTACTACGTTTGTTAGTGTGTATATGTCCATGACTCTCTCTCGCCCTGTCACAGCTCACTCTTCCCCCTCCCCATAACCACAAGTCCGTTCTCTAGGAGGTCTGTGTCTTTATTCCTGCCTTACCCCTAGGTTCTTCATGACATTTTTTTTTCTTAAATTCCATATATATGTGTTAGCATATGGTATTTGTCTTTTTCTTTCTGACTTACTTCACTCTGTATGACAGACTCTAGGTCTATCCACCTCATTACAAATAGCTCAATTTCGTTTCTTTTTATGGCTGAGTAATATTCCATTGTATATATGTGCCACATCTTCTTTATCCATTCATCCGATGATGGGCACTTAGGTTGTTTCCATCTCCGGGCTATTGTAAATAGAGCTGCAATGAACATTTTGGTACATGACTCTTTTTGAATTTTGGTTTTCTCAGGGTAAATGCCCAGTAGTGGAATTGCTGGGTCATATGGTAGTTCTATTTGTAGTTTTTTAAGGAACCTCCATAGTGGCTGAACCAATTCACATTCCCAGCAGCAGTGCAAGAGTGTTCCCTTTTCTCCACACCCTCTCCAACATTTATTGTTTCTAGATATTTTGATGATGGCCATTCTGACTGGTGTGAGATGATATCTCATTGTAGTTTTGATTTGCATTTCTCTAATGATTAATGATGTTGAGCATTCTCTCATGTGTTTGTTGGCAGTCTGTATCTCTTCTTTGGAGAAATGTCTATTTAGGTCTTCTGCCCATCTTTGGATTGGGTTGTTTGTTTTTTTGTTATTGAGCTGCATGAACTGCTTATAAATTTTGGAGATTAATCCTGTGTCGGTTGCTTCATTTGCAAATACTTTCTCCCATTCTGAGGGTTGTCTTTTGGTCTTGTTTATGGTTTCCTTTGCTGTGCAAAAGCTTTGAAGTTTCATTAGGTCCCACTTGTTTATTTTTGTTTTTATTTCCATTACTCTAGGAGGTGGGTCAGAAAGGATCTTGCTGTGATTTATGTCATAGAGTGTTCTGCCTATGTTTTCCTCTAAGAGTTTGATAGTTTCTGGCCTTACATTTAGGTCTTTAATCCATTTTGAGCTTATTTTTGTGTATGGTGTTAGGGAGTGATCTAATCTCATACTTTTACATGTACCTGTCCAGTTTTCCCAGCACCACTTATTGAAGAGGCTGTCCTTTCTCCACTGTACATTCCTGCCCCCTTTATCAAAGATAAGGTGTTCATATGTGCGTGGGTTTATCTTTGGGCTTTCTATCATGTTCCATTGATCTATCTTTCTGTTTTTGTGCCAGTACCATACCGTCTTGATAACTGTAGTTTTGTAGTATAGTCTGAAGTCAGGGAGCCTGATTCCTCCAGTTCCTTTTTTCGTTCTCAAGATTGCTTTGGCTATTCGGGATCTTTTGTGTTTCCATACAAATTGCAAAATTTTTTGTTCTAGTTCTGTGAAAAATGCCAGTGGTAGTTTGATAGGGATTGCATTGAATCTATAGATTGCTTTGGGTAGTAGAGTCATTTTCACAATGTTGATTCTTCCAGTCCAAGAACATGGTACATCTCTCCATCTATTTGTATCATCTTTAATTTCTTTCATCAGTGTCTTATAATTTTCTGCATACAGGTCTTTTGTCTCCTTAGGTAGGTTTATTCCTAGATATTTTATTCTTTTTGTTGCAATGGTAAAAGGGAGTGTTTTCTTGATTTCACTTTCAGATTTTTCATCATTATTATATAGGAATGCCAGAGATTTCTGTGCATTAATTTTGTATCCTGCCACTTTACCAAATCCATTGGTTAGCTCTACTAGTTTTCTGGTAGCATCTTTAGGATTCTCTATGTATAGGATCATGTCATCTGCAAACAGTGACAGCTTTACTTCTTCTTTTCCGATTTGGATTCCTTTTATTTCCTTTTCTTCTCTGATTGCTGTGGCTAAAACTTCCAAAACTATGTTGAATAAGAGTGGTGAGAGTGGGCAACCTTGTCTTGTTCCTGATCTTAGTAGAAATGCTTTCAGTGTTTCACCATTGAGGATGATGTTTGCTGTGGGCTTGTCATATATGACCTTTATTATGTTGAGGAAAGTTCCCTCTATGCCTACTTTCCGCAGGGTTTTTATCATAAATGTGTGTTGAATTTTGTCAAAAGCTTTCTCTGCATCTATTGAGATGATCATATGGTTTTTCTCCTTCAATTTGTTAATATGGTTTATCACATTGATAGATTTGCGTTTATTGAAGAATCCTTGCATTCCTGGAATAAACCCCACTTGATCATGGTGTATGATCCTTTTAATGTGCTGTTGGATTCTGTTTGCTAGTATTTTGTTGAGGATTTTTGCATCTATGTTCATCAGTGATGTTGGCCTGTAGTTTTCTTTCTTTGTGACATCCTTGTCTGGTTTTGGTATCACGGTGATGGTGGCCTCGTAGAAGGAGTTTGGGAGTGTTCCTCCCTCTGCTATATTTTGGAAGAGTTTGAGAAGGATAGGTGTTAGCTCTTCTCTAAATGTTTGATAGAATTCGCCTGTGAAGCCATCTGGTCCTGGGCTTTTGTTTGTTGGAAGATTTTTAATCACAGTTTCAATTTCAGTGCTTGTGATTGGTCTATTCATATTTTCTATTTCTTCCTGATTCAGTCTTGGCAGGTTGTGCACTTGTAAGAATTTGTCCATTTCTTCCAGATTGTCCTTTTTATTGGCATAGAGTTGCTTGTAGTAATCTCTCATGATCTTTTTTATTTCTGCAGTGTCAGTTGTTACCTCTCCTTTTTCATTTCTAATTCTATTGATTTGAGTCTTCTCCCTTTTTTTCTTGATGAGTCTGGCTAGTGGTTTATCTATTTTGTTTATCTTCTCAAAGAACCAGCTTTTAGTTTTATTGATCTTTGCTATTGTTTCCTTCATTTCTTTTTCATTTATTTCTGATCTGATCTTTATGATTTCTTTCCTTCTGCTAGCTTTGGGGTTTTTTTGTTCTTCTTTCTCTAATTGCTTGAGGTGCAAGGTTAGGTTGTTTATTCGAGATGTTTCCTGCTTCTTAAGGTGGGTTTGTATTGCTATAAACTTCCCTCTTAGAACCGTACTGAAATTCTTAAGTTCTTTAAATACAGCATGATCTCAGTGTCCCCCAAGTCATTGTAAATGCTTTTCCTGGAACACAGTTTCTCCTTTAACAGTGTCTCCAATTCTATCTCTTCCTTTAGGTGTCAACTAATATTTTATTACCACCAGAAAGATTTCCCTGAATTTTAGTTTCCATACTTGTAAAATTGAAGTTAATAGTGTCTATCCAAAATAGGTGCCCTTAGTAGATATGCAATAGAAGTTAATTTATCTTCCCTCCATTCTCTTCTCTCTCTCTCCGCCTAGATTGTAAATTCCTGTAGGGCAAGAATTATCTTTTGTTTGTCTCTCTGTCCACAAGGTCTTGCACATATTAAACGCTCAATAAATATTTACTGAATTAAATGGTGCAAAAGCATACTTAATACTCATTAATTATAAATTATTTTATAATAAACTTGTACTTATGTGACTGTACTCCCTGGACATCAACTAGAGCAGCTTAAATGAATTTAATGAAATGTACAATGAAATGTGAGACATGGAGATTCTTCTTCTGTAGAGGTATTAGAAAATACTCATTCAGTTCTAGAAAATATAGACACTTCAAGGAGGAAGTGAACAAGGAAAACAGGTAATTATTTCCTTCTCAGAATCATGACAAAACTCAAGTGTCCAAAATCACAAAAATAAATTCTTCCAACAAACATCTTTCAAGCAATATGTGAAAGTAATACCCTGCTTTTAGAATATACTTCTTATTAAACAATTTTTAACTTTTAATTTTATACTATTTTCAGATTTGCAAAATTTGCGAAATGGTGCAAGGATCCTTGTATACTCTCCACCCATCTTCCCCAAACTTTACCATCTTACATAACCATAATACACTTATCCAAATCAAGACAGTAATGCTGATACAATACAATACCTTTAATTAATCCACAGACCTCATTTAAATATCGCCAATTGGGCCACTAATATCCTTTTAATTTTCCAGGATCCAATCCAGTATTTCACATTGCATTTAGTTCATGTCTTTTTAGTATTCTCCAATATAGGACAATTTCTCAATGCAATTTTGTGTTTCATGACTGTATTAATTTGCTAGGGCTGCCATAAAAAAATACAACAGATTTGGTGGCTTATATAAGAGAAATATTTTCTCACAGTTCTGGAGCCTAGAAGTCTGAGATCAAGGTGTTATCAGGGTTGCTTTCTTCTGAGATATCTCTCCCAGGCTTGTAGATTACCATCCTCCTCCAGTGTTCTCACGTAGTCTTCCTTCTGTGCCCTCTCTGTGTCATAAGCTTTTCTTTTAAGAACACCAATCATTTAAATTAAAGCCCACTCATAAGATTTAATTTTCCCTTAATTACCTCTGTACAGGTCCTATCTCCAAACATAGTCAAATTCTAAGGTACTAGGGGTTAGAACTTCAACAATGAACTTTGCAGGGGGGGTCACAATTCAGCCTATAACAATGACTTTGACATTTTTGAAGAATACTGACTAGCTATTTTATAAAATATTAATTCAGTTTGTCTAATGTCCCCTTATGTTTATAGCCAGGTTACATGTTTTTGACAATAACACCCCAGAAGTGAAAACTGTGCCCTTTTCAGTGCATCATATCAGAAGGTATATGATATTGATATGTCATATTATGGTACTTTTAACTTTGATTACTTAGTTAAGGTGGTGTTTCTCAGATTTATTCACTGTAAAATTACTCCATCTTCCTTTAATAAGTAACTATCTTGTATAAACATCCCTATAGTATGCATATTTTTGTCTACTAATTTCAGCATCCACTGATAATCCTTGTCTATGGCAATTATTGCATACCAAATGACAGTTTTCCAGTTCCATCAATTATTTTTCATTTATCAATTAGAATACTATATTAAGAAAAAGTTTTCTTTTCTTTCCCATTTATTTTTATTAAATTATTCACATTTATCAATGTGGACTCCAGGATATTTCCTCTATTCACAAGTTACATTCCATTGTTTTAATTATTCATTTCATTGCTTTAATACATTGGACATTAGAAGATCCTTCAACTTGGCTCCTGTGTCTTTTAGACAAGTTCCCATTAATTTTTGAGCATTTCCATACTTTCTTATATAGCTAAATGTTCTTGGCTCATTAGTACTTTCAGTGACCCAATCCTGGAATCAGCCATTTCTCTAAGGAACCCTGTTTCCTTGTAGTGAAGAGTTGTATTTAAAATCTAAGACATCCATTACTACTATCAGAAATGCCCACACATCCCTGTAGCAACTGGTATATAAAGGACTTTGGCCAAATGACCAATTATTTAACAATTCATAGTACTATTCTCAATATTTCTCAAATATTTCCTTTACATTAGAACAAAATTTTAAACAATATTCTAGGATCCAATTATTTTGGACTAATTTGGTCAATCATATTGTTTCTTCTTCCAAAACTCCAGAAATATGTGAGTCTCTACTCAGCAAAGAATACATATACCATTCAAAAGTTATTTTTTCAAATAAAGGGGATTGTCTGTTTCCTCTAAACTAGATTTAAAATTGTGTGCACAATATACAGTTGAAGGATTTTGAAGAAGGAGTAATAATGCAACCTAACTTGTCTCATTACTTATTTTGTCACCTGTAGGATTCTCTACACTATTTTTTTCTTTATGAGAACTAATCCCCAATCCCCTTCACAGCTCTTTTTACAAGGCATGTTGAGTTTTGCATTACCACAACAAAAGAAAGCCGTGTGAGAAAAAAAAAAAAGGAAGAAGAGAAAAGAAAATGTTTACAGAGGAAAAAATTCCCTCTCCTTCATTGTGGTTTTCTGTGTATAATCTTAGTTTGGCAATCGCAGTAACATCCATTAAGTTCTTGATGAATAAAATTTGTCACTCATAAACGCTTCCAGAAGTGCCCTGATAGTTGTCAGAAAAGTATTTGCCAGCTATTCAAATAAAGACAGATTACTTGGATAGCAAAGGCAATCTGGCTTTCAATACCAGCATCTGGCCACTTACTAATATCTTTATCTCCCTGAAATCTCGAGAAGATTAAAGTTTTCCTGAAGTGGAGTCTCAGGTGTTCATTTTTGTAACCTAGCCCAGATTCCAGCCTTTCATTCCCCAGCCGAGGAAATACTCTACAGAAAAGATTGTTTTTTTTGTGTGTTCATCAGAGCTCAGTGGCATTCTCACAAATAGATGTGTTTTCAACCAAGCATAAACTTCCAATTTTATGTTGAATTTAACCTATCTCCCTTTTGGTAAAAGAATAAAAATTATCATTTTTGACAACACTACAGTATGTGGCCTCCACACAGGCTGTGAAATAATTTCTCTAATGTCTTAATTAATGGGTTTATTTTTCATGCAGGATGTGTGTAATGAAACCGCCATGTCTCTCCTTCATCCAGCTGTATAGAATACTGCAGTGTTTTTGACTCTGATTGTATCAGAAATATAAACTTTACTTTTAAGAGTGTTGGGAGCTCTTAGAAGGTTCTCAATTGTTCTCACTTTCACTTTCTATTTTTTCAAAATCAGACATAGTGTGATTTCGCAGACAATACATTTAGGAATGGCGGAGGAGGATAGGAAAGAGTGAGCTATGATCTTTGGTCTCTTTGGAATTAATTTTTAATTTTTTTTTAATCTTATCTTTCTCTTCGTGACACTGGAGTTCTGCTTCTATCAGTGTGTCTCTTTCTCTCACAGGTGATTTCCCTTTAATATACATACCTCTCTAGTGGCTGGCCAAATCTTCTGTAACTGTTCAAATAGTTTCAAATGTTACATAGATTTTTTGAGTCCACAGTATATAGACAAAGAGAATGAGAATATGAACTAAAATTTTCCTTTGTATTAGGCTTGTCTATTACTTAGACTTCAGTAAATTTCATTATGACCCTGGGCTTGCAACCACTGTTATTTTGTATAGTTAATAATATATTTATATATTTCTTAAAATGGTGTGGGAGATACGAGTAGTAGTTGAGATTGTGTTGGTTGACCAACTAGACATGCTTTTCTAAAATAATGTATGAGAACTTTGCACTAGATTTGGGAGCATGGGAGGAATTCAATTACCTGTCCCTTTTCCCTCAGCCTTCAAGGGTCAAATCTTAAGAGTAATTAGTAACCTCTAGTAGTGTGGTACAAATGCTTGAGGCAATAGTGCCAGATGTGAGAAACTGCTTGCTGAGAAGCCCATAGAGGGAGCTGGAAACAAGGGTGAAGCCATGAATTCAGACTGTGGGAGCCTGTTTATTACCAGATACTCTCTGTTTTGCCAAAGAAAAAGGACATGTACCAATATCCCATGAAGAGAGCTAACTGCTCAATATGGCAGAAAAGAAATAGGGGTTCTTCTTTAGCTTAGACCTCTGCTAGAGTTAGTTACTTCTATAGTAAATCCTCTGTGATTACTGTAATTTGCATTAGAATTTATGGAACAGTTCATAACTTAAACCATATCATATGTCTCCCTCATATGTGTCCTAACTAAAGGACACCCTGCAGAGATATCCTTTGCAGGATACCCAGGATAAAATACACCTAGAGCCAATGCAAAATATTAAGTTTTAGCAATTACCTCTGTAATTAGAGATAAAATAATGAAAAAGAAATGTTGCTGCTTTCTTGGGTGAGGAAAGGGGTAAAAGAAGAAATGTACTCCCTTGTAAAGCTTAATGCCTTTTCCTATATTATTCCTTAATAATAGTTCTCCAAATATGCAAAATTTTATGGGTAACATACCTTTGTAGAAAAAGAAAAAGAAAAAACAACAACAACAAAACAAACAAAAAACCCTTCAATTTACAAAAATAAAGAAAACTACGAAGCTCTCCTCACCTCATTTGCAATAACACTCCTTATCAGCTTTCTTCTTTCCCTACTTTCTCTCTTACCTCCTTAGTTATATTTTTGAAGCCTCCCTGTTTTTATTTTTCTTTTTTTTATGGCTCTATAACTTTCACAGGTGTACTGGAAATACTGTGCCCTGATTTTTCATGCTTACTATTAGTAGTAATTATGCAAAATTGTGTGCCACTAACAGAGGGAGCATATTGTAGAGATGAAAAGACCAGGCTCCAGAATCAGACTGCCTGGGTTTAAGTTCCGGCTCTGCCACTCACATCTCTATGTCTCAATTCTCTTTTATCTGTAAAATGAGGACAATCATAGCACATGTAAAACCTTTAGATACATACATATATACATGGCCACTATATATTAACTTTTTATTGGTATCTACATACATACATACATGGTCACTATATATTAACTTTTTATTGGTATCTCCACAGTGCAACAAAGAGCATGGGGTTTCTCAAAGGAAAGCAGTTATTATATATATATATATATATATAGATAGATAGATAGATAGATAGATAGATAATTGAATTTTAATAAAACCACCTATAGATTGTTTATATAACTGGTATTTACTCAACTACTTCTTAAAAAATATCCCAATCACTTCAAACTACCTTGGAGGCAGTATGGTAAAAGAGGAAGAACACCATTTTTATTTAGAAAACCTGCATTCAAATCCCAGTTTTAACATTTATTTGCTGTGTAACTATATGCAAGTTTCTTAGTCTCTCTAAGCCTCACTCTCTTTATTTGTAAAATAAGGATAATAATAGTACTGAGTGGGCTTCCCTGGTGGCGCAGTGGTTGAGAGTCCGCCTGCTGATGCAGGGGACACGGGATTGTGCCTGGGTCCAGGAAGATCCCACAGGCCACGGAGCGGCTATGCCCTTGAGCCATGGCCGCTGGGCCTGCACGTCTGGAGCCTGTGCTCCACAACGGGAAAGGCCACAACAGTGAGGGGCCCGTGTACCGCAAACAAACAGATAATGGTACTGACTTCATAAGATTGTTATGAAGCTTAAATAACACATAGGAAATACTTAGTAATAGACATTTGCATGTTAAATGCTCAAAAATACGAAGAGCTCTGTAATCAGACTTCCTGGGTTCATATCTGTGCTGGTTATTTTTATGTGTGAACCTGGAGGGTGTTTCTGGATGAGAGTAACATTTAAATCAGTGGCCTTTGAGTTTGCACATAATCCTTCATAATGTGGATGGGCCTCATTTAATCAGTTGAAGGCCTGAATAGAACAAACTAAAACAAACCCTCCCAGAGCAAGAGAGAATTATCCAGCAGCCTGTCTTTGGACTTCATCTGCATCATTAGCTCTCCTGAGTCTCAAGCCTGCTGGCCCACAATGCAGACTTGGACTAGCCAGCCATCATAATTGTCTGAGCCAATTCCTTATAATAAATCTCTTTCTATTAATAAGCACATATTATTGGCTCTGTTTCTCTAGAGTACTCTCACTAATACAATGTCTCAGCTCTGCAACTCACTGCCTCTGTGATCTTATACAAATTTTGTCATCACTCTGAGCCTCATTTTTTCATCTCCAAAATGGAAATAACAATGCCTTCCTCACTTGCTTATTGTAAGAATCAAGTGAGTTAAAGTCTATACTGTGCCTAGTAGGTGATTTGGGAACTAAGAAGCACTCAGGATATGAGCTTTATGGAGTACCTGAAAACAGGAGTCACTTTTTCCCCAGATGAGAATATGGATGTTTGCAGTTCTTTATTTTGTTCAAGAATTAAAAGGGCAAACTGCATTGATTTCAGTATAAATTATTTCAGAAAGTTAAGGCAGGTCCCAAAGATAAAAACTTTGGAGTATGGGAAAATTTTCACTATTTTTCCAGATTTAGCAGAGCTCCATCATGTGAGGACAATGCAATTTTAGTGTACAATATTACCTTAGGGAACTGGAGCCATGCTTCTGACAAGTTTCTGTATCTTAATTTTGTATATCATTGTTTTCTCAGATGGCATTCATGGGGTTCTTTTTCCCCCATGAAAATGTCCCCAAGACACCTGCTCAGTTTATTTTGTAAAAGAGCATATAAATCAAAACAGGACAGAACATGAGGTTTCCTGCTTTGACAAAACCTCTTTTGATATTGTGGAAATTAGAAAAAAATCATATATTATTTCTCCAGTGAGCCAAAACCTTCACAGAATGGCAAAAATATCCAGGCTCTAACACACAGGGAGACAAAGAGACAATGCTGATGTTTCCCTGCATTAATGGTGGGTCAGAGCAGGCTGCACGTTCACCTTGATCGAGCCTTAGGGTGGAATGTTGGGTCACCAGCGGAGCTGGCTGCCAAAGTGAGGACAGGGGCACAATGTTCATTGGCTTTGGGGACCTTGGTACTTCACTGAGGAAGTCTTGGATGGAGAAAAGGGAGGATGAGGAGCTCCCAACCCTGGTTGGGGGGCTGGTGAGGTGGGGGAAGGTCACAGACCTGCTGGGTGGCACTCAGTTCTTGACCTCATCTTTGGTTTTCCATATTGAGCAGAACCTCTGTCTTGGAAACACTGTTACTTCCACAGAGGGCATAGTCCTGGATTCAGCCATACAGATCCTGAGCTCCATTATCTAAAGTCCTGGAGTACGGAGAACTTGAATCTGAAACTATGTATGTGTGGTCTTATGGTGTCTTCCCAACCAATTTGTAATGGTTCTAAAATCACTGTATAGATTAAACACAAGTACTTGCTTACTGCACTGTTACTCTGTGTTACAAATTGGGCTATGTTCTCCATTTCACTCTATAACACGTCTATGAGGTAGGTACTATATTTACCCGATTTTACAAATGTGGAAACTGGGGCATTTTAAAGAGTATGCACTTTACCAAAGTATACAAAATCCCATGCTCTAATCTAGTAGTTCTCGAATTCCACTGCAATCAAAATCACTTTAAAAAAAAAAAAATATATATATATATATATATATATATATATATATATATATATATATATATATATATATATATATATATATATATATATATATATATATATATATAAATAACTGGTCCAATTCCCAGAGATTTCAATTAAATTCGTGGCTGGGCCGAGGTATCAATCATAAAACAAAAAACAAAACTAACTTCCCCAAATTATTCTAATGTGCAGCCAGAGTTGAGAAGCCCTGTTCTAAGCCATTACACTATATCAGTGTTTTCCAAAATTGTTTTAACTCTCCAGTAAGAGACTCATTTTACATTATAACTCAGTAGATAGATATAAAACTGAAACAAAAATTCACAAAACAATATTTATGCTTACTACCTGCAAGCATTTGTTTATTTTCTATTCTAGTCTAGTCTATAACATTTTGCATTGCTGGTTGCAACCTACTGAATTGATTTTACAACCCATTGACTGGTTGCTAATCAGGGTTTGAAAATCACTGCTCTTTACACTGCTTAATAAAAATGTGCCTCATTTTGCTACCTCTCCCTGCTGTATATTCTAGTTGAGCCTCACTCTCCACATGAAAGGCCACTCATTCCTTGAGTGCTGAGAGACCATTCCCATCTACTTCCATCCCGGCATCCTCCACTCATTCTACGTCCTCCTCTTACAGTTGGTTGCCTACACACGGAAATTGACTCTGTCACATTTTCTTCAACATATGATTCTTACAGCCAATCAGGTTATGACTCAAAAAAAATGACACTTTTAGGTCCAAGAACTGGTGACAAGTTCATAAAATTTATTTCATTCTGGAGCAGAAAAAACCCAATACTATTAGCTTTCTATTGTTGTGTAACAAATTACCACAAATTTAGTGGCTTGAAACAACAGGTTCCACAGGTCAGATATGGAGGAACAGGTTAGTTAGATCATCTGCTCAAGGTCTCACCAGGATGAAATCAAGGTGTTAGCTGCAGCTGTGATCTCATCTGGGGCTCAAGTTCTTCCTCCAATCTCAAGAGTTCAGTTATTTGGGGCTGTGTCTGTAGAACTCATGGTGGTTGGCTTCTTCAAGGTCAGCAGAACTCTCTTTACAGGAATGGTTCAGTCCCTTTTTTAATGGCCAACCTGATCAGGCCACACCCACCCATGATGATCTCCCTTGTGATTAAGTATTAAAAATCAACTAGTTAATAATCTAATCGTGAGAGTGATATCCCATTCACAGTTCCTGCCTATACTCAAGGAGTGGGAATCATATAGGGTGTGTACATCGAAGACTTAAGGATCATCTTAGAATTCAACCTGCCACACCAACCATCTCTTTTTTTTCCAAGATCTGTCCTGGTTGTAGCACTGAAAGTCCCACATCCCCAGGGAAAACACTTGGTCACAGGAAAACTGGTACAGTTGGTTACCTTACCAGTAGAAACTGAAGTCTCTCAGCTAGCACTTTTTATCTTCCATACCTAATGAAAGCCCAATTACAGGGAACCTGGATATGGAGTTTGTTCCTGTTCTCCTCTAATAAAATTTTTGTAAAGATGGATTATCAAGTAGTGTTCCTATGGTTAGATGCCTCAGAGTCAGCATCACAGAAACACTTGACCAAAATTTTATATTTCTCTTGTGGCATATTCCACCTACTGTGCACACCAAACAATGTTCACAAATGGAACACTATGGAGAGGAAAGGAATATCACATTTTTATGGTTCCTTTTGAATGCATTGTGTGTAACTTAATAAATGCAGTTTTATCTCAGTAGTGTAAGTAAAATTCTAAGTGTAGGCAACAATGGCTAAAGTTACCAGTGCTTTCAGATCAATCTAATTTAAATTTCAAACATCACTAATTAACATAAATCTTCTTTTTTCTCCCTCAATATTTGTTTTACACATTCCCACCTAAATTCAACAAACATGGTAGCTTAATAAAATAATACAAGAATTTTAGAATAATAACTGTGGTACTGCAACAACACTGAATTACAGTTTACTAGCACTTTTACTGTCTTCTTTCTCCCCCCCTTTTGAATATTTTAAGGCAAATAAAAACAAAAGGAAAAGGTGAGCTTCTGATTAAAAGCAAACCTTAATTTTATATTTCATTATGCACTATGCTTTCTTCCCATGATTGGAAAATTATTTTCTAAATCAAAAACTTAAACCAAGACAATTGGTTCCTATTTATTTCTATACAGATTATTTTACATCATTTAAAATTGGAATGCAAATTCCAAGGTAAAAACTTAGAATATTTCCTCCCACAGTAGAATATAAGTTTTCAGCTTTTATAGGATATTAGTTCCCTGGAATTCTTGGCACTGGGATGTGATTCTTTGTATTGCCTTTGTCTATTTGGAAGGATAGATCAATGGCCATTGTTCTTTTTATTATTTGATTCTAGCTTGAACTTCTCTCTCTGTTTCATATACCTTGGAACAAATTCAGTCGCATAAAAACACAGTCCTTAGACACCCACTTATTATAAATTACTTCTCATCCTACTTTTCATAGGTTTTACCATCAGCTCAAGAAATATCTTCAGAATATTAACAGACTTTAAAAATTCCACTCAAAATGACATTTGACTTTTCATTTAAAGTTTCAGATGCTTTTCTTTTTCATATGAATATTCACTGCCCATATCTCCTCTCATTTCCTTTCCAAAGGTCGACTTCAGCATGTAGGTGACAATCATTTGTTACTTCATGTCAAACATTTCTAATATAATGAGTTTATGTGTTGATTTTTAGTTTTTGTTTTGTTCTTTCCTGTGGAAGAAGAATCCGTTGAGCTTTCTAGTCTGACCAGTAATCAAACCTCAGCAAGACAATACTTCACTGTCTTGATGCCTTATCATCATAAGCAAGGAGGCCATGTCACCACCCCAAACCTGGAACATCTGTTTTCTCACTTTCCAGCTTTTAGACATTAAAGTTGATTTATTTGAAGAAGCACTTAGTAGGAAAGAGGACAAGGATTTAATACACATCATGGGATTCTGTAGTATATGCCTCACTGTATCTTAGTAAAACATATTTTAACATAATTGGTAATTCTGGAATCCTTCCCAGAAGCATAGAAGTGCCTATAATGGGGGTAAAACTGAACTGCCAATGCTAAATCCAGACACATATTTCAGACTCTTAATTCCACCATATGAAAATGTCTTTCCAGGCCTTAAAAATAAAGAAAAATACTTCATTCAGAATGTTTAAGTATATCAAAGAGCACTGTTTCCTGGTTACTGCCAATGTTCACTGTTAAACACAGGGGGTCTGGAAGGAAACACAGCTTGTTTAGAAATAGAATATTCATCAAGATATAATGGCTGATAATTATATTGCTTCATTCCCAAGTTGTTTCCCAAAGAAAATGTAAAACAACACATACATGATGGCATCATATAACCACCAACTGGCCGAAAGAACTTACTAGGAAGAAAATCAGCTTTTAAAAGGAACACAAAAAGGAATAGACATACTTCACTCTGTACGACAGACTCTAGGTCCATCGACCTCATTACAAATAGCTGAGTAATATTCTTTTTATGGCTGAGTAATATTCCATTGTATATATGTGCCACATCTTCTTTATCCATTCATCCAATGATGGGCACTTAGGTGGTTTCCATCTCCGGGCTATTGTAAATAGAGCTGCAATGAACATTTTGGTACATGACTCTTTTTGAATTTTGGTTTTCTCAGGGTATATGCCCAGTAGTGGAATTGCTGGGTCATATGGTAGTTCTATTTGTAGTTTTTTAAGGAACCTCCATAGTGGCTGAACCAATTCACATTCCCAGCAGCAGTGCAAGAGTGTTCCCTTTTCTCCACACCCTCTCCAACATTTATTGTTTCTAGATATTTTGATGATGGCCATTCTGACTGGTGTGAGATGATATCTCATTGTAGTTTTGATTTGCATTTCTCTAATGATTAATGATGTTGAGCATTCTCTCATGTGTTTGTTGGCAGTCTGTATCTCTTCTTTGGAGAAATGTCTATTTAGGTCTTCTGCCCATCTTTGGATTGGGTTGTTTGTTTTTTTGTTATTGAGCTGCATGAACTGCTTATAAATTTTGGAGATTAATCCTGTGTCGGTTGCTTCATTTGCAAATACTTTCTCCCATTCTGAGGGTTGTCTTTTGGTCTTGTTTATGGTTTCCTTTGCTGTGCAAAAGCTTTGAAGTTTCATTAGGTCCCACTTGTTTATTTTTGTTTTTATTTCCATTACTCTAGGAGGTGGGTCAGAAAGGATCTTGCTGTGATTTATGTCATAGAGTGTTCTGCCTATGTTTTCCTCTAAGAGTTTGATAGTTTCTGGCCTTACATTTAGGTCTTTAATCCATTTTGAGCTTATTTTTGTGTATGGTGTTAGGGAGTGATCTAATCTCATACTTTTACATGTACCTGTCCAGTTTTCCCAGCACCACTTATTGAAGGGGCTGTCCTTTCTCCACTATACATTCTTGCCTCCTTTATCAACGATAAGGTGACCATATGTGCGTGGGTTTATCTCTGGGCTTTCTATCCTCTTCCATTGATCTATCTTTCTGTTTTTGTGCCAATACCATAGTGTCTTGATTGCTGTAGCTTTGTAGTATAGTCTGAAGTCAGGGAGAGAATTCTATATATATATATAGAATTTAAGAAAAAAAATGTCATGAAGGACCTAGGGGTAGACAGGAATAAAGACATAGACCTACTAGAGAAAGGACTTGAGGATATGGGGAGGGGGAAGGATAAGCTGTGACAAAGCGAGAGAGTGACATGGACATATATACACTACCAAATGTAAAATAGATAGCTAGTGTGAAGCAGCCGCATAGCACAGGGAGATCATCTCGGTCCTTTGTTACCACCTAGAGGGGTGGGATAGGGAGGGTGGGAGGGAGGGAGACGCAAGAGAGAAGAGATATGGGAACATATGTATATGTATAACTGATTCACTTTGTGATAAAGCAGAAACTAACACACCATTGTAAAGCAATTATACTCCAATAAAGTTGTTAAAAAAATCACTTTCTTCCTGAAAAAAAAAGATATACATGCACCCCAATGTCCAGCGCAGCACTAGTTACAATAGCCATACCATGAAAGCAACCAAAATACCCATCAACAGTACAACGTAATACTACTCAGCCATAAAAACGAATGAAATAATGCCATTTGCTGTGACATGGATGGACTTAGAGATTGTCATACTGAGTGAAGTAAGTCAGACAGAGAACAACAAATATCATATGATATCGCTTATATGTGGAATCTAAAAGAAGGGTACAAATGAACTCATTTACAAAACAGAAATAGAGTCACAGATGTAGAAAAGAAACTTATGGTTACTGGGGGGGGAAATGTGGGGGGAGGGATAAATTGGAAACTGGATTGACATATACACGTTACTGTATATAAAATAGATAACTAATAAGAACCTACTGTATAGCACAGGGAACTCTACTCAATACTCTGTAATGACCTATATGGGAAAAGAATCTAAAAAAGAGTGGATATATGTATATATATAACTGATTCACTTTGCTGTACAGCAGAAACTAACACAACATTGTAAATCAAACATACTCCAAAAAAATTAATTTAAAAAATTTAAAAAAAAGGAATAGACAATAAACATCCAGTATTTGATAAACTCATGGAGAAGCCAAATACTCAAGTTGCTTCTAATTAATTAATTAATTAATGTATTTATTTGCAATTGAGATTAAATTTAAACCACCTCAAATCTAAGGAATGCTGGCAGCTGAGGTTCTGGTAACTTTGTAAACAAGTCCACCATGTGTCAATCTATCTTTTAGCCTTAACAAATTTTGAAGGATTGGTTCACTAAGTTTGTTCACTCCTTTATGAACCTTGTCCAAATAGACTATTTTATGTATTCCTTTGGTGACATTATCTGAACATCCCAACATTTTTAAAGAGGCTTCTGCTTCCTGGTGGCTGAGTAAACTTCATTTAGAACATACAGATATATTTAGGGATATGCCTAATGGCATATGGTTTAGATAATGTATATACACTGGCTTAGACAATTTCATTTGGCATTGAGAAATTCCAGCACCTGTCTTCCCAGAGAAACTACCAACTTATAAAACTGGAAACCTGGTTGGAGTTATTAACCCAAAGCACTTAGGGTTTTACAACTAGCACATAACATTTTTAAAGATTAGTTCTAACAATATTCAGGAGTCTACAGTACTTATCAAAAAATGATATATTTCTAGTTCTTATGAAACACTCAGGTTCACCTTCTCACCTACAGACCTCATCATAAAGCACAGCATGTATCTTGTAGATATTACTGCTTTGTGTATGTGTGATCAAAGGTTATTGCACTCTATCCTATAGATATTCATATGGAAAACTATACTTCTTTCCTCGATGATGATCCTTGTAGCTTTGTTTAGATGATTATGTCAGCTCTTTCCTCTTAATTTTTACCTCATTCTCTATACAATTATTTGGCTCTGGGCAAGGAAAATGAGGCTTCTGAGTGCTTAACAATTTAGTAGAGATGGACATGTAAAAATTGCACATCTTATTTGGTTAACTGCACCCTTACTTACCTTTTAACTTTTTTCAGTTCTCATTCTCTAGTATGGAAGCATGGTTTGTAATAGCAATCAGATTTAGCCCTTTATTTCTATTCTGGCTCCCACTACTCTGGATTATTTGCAAGACCACAACAATCTCCAAACTAAATTCCTTGTCTCAAGTATTTTTGTCCTCTAATCCACTCTTCATACCACTGTCAAATTTATCTCTTTCAAGCACCACTTACAATTTGTAATCCTTTTTGTCCACGTACCTACAAAGGTACCCTGCTGTTTACTGGATCAAATCCAAACTCATCATTTGACAGCTCAAACCCCATAATCTAATACAACACTCCCTCTCACTAGCCAGTGATACTGACCTTCAGTTCTGGTTAGGTCACATCTCTTCTCAACCCATTCACACTCCCCACAAAAGTCATGACACATTTATATGATTCAGCTATTAATTTATATTGTAAAATGAATATTACGTTAATATAACAAAAAATTCAAGACAAAACTGCCCACAAGCTCATAGCAATCAGATATGTTCACTTGTCTTTTCTTCACATAATAACAACAGCAAATAATGATATAGTATTTATCATGTGTCTGCCATATTCTAATAGCTTTAAAAATATGATCTGTATAACGAGCATCTGTAACAAGCATCTATTCTGATTGGTTGCTGCTTGTGCCACACTACTTGTTAAATATAGTGACTATCATCCTTGGTAACAGAAGTGGTCAGAGAAAGCTTTTATCTGTGCTGAATTAAGGGAGGGAGTACTGAAAAGTGTTTCAAGCAAAGGAAGTGATATGCTATGGGTCATCAGCGTCTAAGAAAACATAGGAAATTGAAAGTAGGCCAGGGCACCTGGAGTGAAAAGGGAGTAGGAGATTGAGAACAGATGCTAGAAAGGCATGCTCCAGAAAGATCATTATGGACCTTGAAAATCATTAAAGCAAAGAAGAAACTAAAGTAGAGAAATGATATGTTCAGATTAGTATTTTAGAAATTTACTCTGTCAGCAATGTGGGGAATATATTTAAGAGGTTAGGTTGTAGGTAGAATTACTTGTGTGGGGGAACTCTTTTCTGTCTCTGTCACATTTGTCTATCTCAGGTTCTATTCTGTGAACAGTATTGAGTTTTTTTTTTTGCTTTTTTTTTTGCTTTTGTATTGAGTTTTAAACTTCTTTCTCACATGAAAGTGGGATACAGCATTTTACCTCTTCTCCCAAAAACTGTCTGTCAGTACAACAGGAATGCCCATGTCTGTCCTGTATCCACATAACTCTCTAGATCAATTGTTTCTAAGGACTTGCTGTGAAACAAAATAGAAACCAAAGACTTTCTTTTGGCTTACAATGTCCTCTATGATCTTTTCTCTGCCCAAGTCCATGAACTGATCTCGTATCATTCTCACCTTCACTCACCATGGTCCAGCCACACTGGCTTTGTTTTATTATTTGAATAAATGAAGGACTTGTTGTTAGTTGTTTACTTCTGCCTAGAATGTACCAACAACTTTCCATTCTTTAACTCCAATGCTACTACAGCTAGATCTTTTTTCTTCATATCTCAGCTTAGATATCACCTCAAAGAGGCCTTTCCTAGCCACTAAATCTGAAGAAACCAAAGAGTGTTCAGCCTATGTTTTCCTCTAGTTTTATGGTTTCCAGCCTTACATTTAGAATTTTAATCAATTTTGAGTTTATTGTTGTATATGGCATTAGAGAATGTTCTAATTTCATTCTTTTACATGTAGCTATCCAGTTTTCCCAGCACCACTTATTGAAAAGACTGTATTTTTTCCATTGTATATTCTTGCCTCCTTTGTCATAGATTAATTGACCATGGGAGCATGGGTTTATTTCTGGGCTGTCTATTCTGTTCTACTGATCTATGTGTCTGTTTCTGTGCCAGTACCACACTGTTTTAATTACTGTAGCTTTGTAGTATAGTCTGAAGTCAGGGAGCATGATTCCTCCAATTCTGTTCTAATTTCTTAAGATAATTTTCTTGTTCCCGATCTTAGAGAAAATGCTTTCAGCTTTTCACTGTTGAGTATAATGTTATCTGTGAGTTTGTCATATTTGACCTTTGTTGTGTTGAAGTATGTTCACTCTATGCCCACTTTCTGGAGAGATTTTAATTATGAATAGATTTGAATTTTGTCAAAAGCTTTTCCTGCATCTATTGAAATGATCCTATGATTTTTATTCTTCAATTTGTTAATGTGATATATCACATTAATTGATTTGTGGATATTGAAAAATGCTTGCATCCCTGGGATAAAGCCCACTTGATCATGGTGTATGATCATTTGCTGACAGTCTTTGACATAAATTATAGCAATATTTTTGAATTTATCTTCTAAAAAAAGGAAATAAAAGCAAAAATAAACAAATGGAAACTAATTAATCATAAAATCTTTTGCACAGCAAAGGAATATATCAACAAAATAAAAAGATAACTTGCCGAATGGGAGAAAATATTTGCAAGTAATGTGACTGATAAGGGGTTAAAAACCAAAATATATGAACAGTGCATATAACTCAACATCAAAAGAACAAACAACCTGACTAATAATAAGAAGAAGACCTGAATAAATATATTTGTAAAGAGAACATGAAGATGTTCAACAGGCAGATGAAAATATGCTCAACATCATTAATCATCAGGGAAATGCAAATCAAAACCACAATGAGATATCATCTCACACCTGCCAGAATGGCTATCATCAAAAAGAACACAAATAACAAATGTTGGAGAATATGTGGAGAAAAGGGAACATTTGTACACTGTTGCTGGGAATGAAAGTTGGTGTAACCACTGTGTAAAACAGTACAGAGGTTTCTCAAAAAATTATAAATAGAACTGCCATATTACCCAGCAATCACACTCCTTGGTTTATATCTGAAAGAAACAAAAACACTAATTTGAACCCCTCTCTTCCTCGGAACTCCCTATGGGGGTAGAAGCCATCTTCTACTCAGCATCATGGCTGCTCTCAGATCCCTCGCGAAGCCCAGGATCATCAAAAGGAGGACCAAGAAGTTCATCCAGCACCAGTCAGACTGATATATCAAAATAAAGTGGAACCGACAGAAACCCAGAGGCATTGACAACAGGGTGTGAAGGAGATTCAAGGGCCAGATCTTGATGCTCAACATCAGTTACGGGAGCAACAAGAAAACAAACACATTCTGCCCAGCAGCTTCTGGAAGTTCCTGGTCCACAGCATCAAGGAGCATGAAGTGCTGCTGATGTGCAACAAATCTTACTGTGCTGAAATTATTCACAATATCTTATCCAAGAACCACAAAACCATTGCAGAAAGAGCACCCCAGCTGTCCATCAGAGTCACCAATGACAATACCAGGCTGGACAGTGAAGAAAATGAATAGACAGCTCATGGTGCACATTGTGTTTGTGTTAATAAAACCACAAAACTCGAAAAAAAACACTAATTTGAAAAGATACGTGAATCCCAATGTTCAGAGTAGCATTATTCACAGTTGCTAAGATATGGAAGCCACCTAAGTGTGTTCTTTTATTCTTTTTTTAACATCTTTATTGGAGTATAATTGCCTTAAGCTGTTGTGTTAGTTTCCACAATATAACAAAGGGAATCAGCTATACGTATACATATATCCACATATCCACTCCCTCTTGCATCTCCCTCCTACCCTCCCTATCCCACCCCTATAAGTGGTCACAAAGGATGGAGCTGATCCCCCTGTTCTATGCAGCTGCTTCCCACTAGCTATCTATTTTGCATTTGCTAGTGTATATATGTCAATGCCACTCTCTCACTTCCTCCCAAATTATCCATTCTTCTCGCTGTATGCTCAAGTCCATTCTCTACATATACGTCTTTATTCCTGTCCTGCCTGCCCCTAGGTTCTTCAGAAACATTTTTTTTTTTAGATTCTGTATATATCTGTTAGCATACAGTATTTGTTTTTCTCCTTCTGACTTACTTCACTCCATATGACAGTCTCTAGGTCCATCCACCTCACTACAAATAACTCAATTTTGTTTCTTTTTATGGCTAAGTAATATTCCACTGTACATATGTGCCACATATTTTTAACCATGCATCTGTTGATGGACACTTCTGTTGCTTCCATGTCCTGGCTATTGTAAATAGAGCCG
The DNA here is from genome assembly GCF_039906515.1 of Pseudorca crassidens. Classification (NCBI taxonomy): domain Eukaryota; kingdom Metazoa; phylum Chordata; class Mammalia; order Artiodactyla; family Delphinidae; genus Pseudorca; species Pseudorca crassidens. Next base: position 46,759,861 of record NC_090317.1, on the reverse strand, counting down.
CAATGAACATTGTGGCACATGACTCTTTTTGAATTACGGTTTTCTCAGAGTATATGCCCAGTAGTGGGATTGCTTGGTCATATGATAGTTCTATTTTTAACTTTTTAAGGAACCTGCAGACTGTTCTCCATAGTGGCTGTATAAATATATATTCCAACAAACAGTGCAAGAAGATACCATTTTCTCCACACTGTCTCCAGCATTTATTGTTTGTAGACTTTTTAATGATGGCCATTCTTCCTAGTGTGAGGTGATAACTCATTGTAGTTTTGATTTGCATTCTCTACTGATTAGTGATGCTGACCATGCTTTAATGTGTTTGTTGTCAATCTGTATATTTTCTTTGAAGAAATTTCTATTTAGGTCTTTGGCCCGTTTTTGGATTAGGTTGTTTGTGTTTTTGATATTGAGGTGCATGTGCTGCTTGTATGTTTTGGAGATTAATCCTTTGTCAGTTGCTTCATTTGCAAATATGTTCTCTCATTCTGAGGGTTGTCTTTTTATCTTGTTTATGGTTTACTTTGTGTGGAAAAGCTTAAAAGTTTCATTAGGTCCAATTGGTTTATTTTTGTTTTCATTTCCCTTTCTTTACGAGGTGGGTCAAAAAGGATCTTGCTGTGATTTATGTCAAAGAGTGTTCTGGCTATGTTTTCCTCTAAGACGTTTATAGTGTCTGGTCTTACATTTAGGTCTTTGATCCATTTTGAGTTTATTTTTGTGTATGGTGTTAAGGAGTGTTCTAATTTCATTCTTTTACATGTAGCTGTCCAGTTTTCAAAGCACCAATTATTGAAGAGGCTGTCTGAACTCCATTGTATATTCTTGCCTCCTTTATCAATTATAAGGTGACCATATGTGTGTGGGTTTATCTCTGGACTTCCTATTCTGTTCCATTGATCTATATTTCTGTTTTTGTGCCAGTACCACACTGTCTTGATTACTGAAGCTTAGTAGTATAGTCTGAAGTCAGGGAGCCTGATTCCTCCAACTCCGTTTTTCTTTCTCAAGATTGCTTTGGCTATTTGGGGTCTACTGTGTTTCCATACAAATTTTAAATTTATTTCTTCTAGTTCTGTGAAAAATGCCCTTGGTAGTTTGACAGGGATTGCTTTGTACCTATAGATTGCTTTAGGTAGTATAGTCATTTTCACAATGTTGATTCTTCCAATGCAAGAACATGGTATATTTCTCCATCTGTTTGGATGACATATAATTTACTTAATCAGTTTCTTATAGTTTTCTGCATACAGGTCTTTTGTCTCCTTAGGAAGGTTATGCAATGGTAAATGGGAGTGTTTCCTTTATCTCTTTCAGAATTTTCATCATTACTGTGTAGGAATGTAAGAGATTTCTGTGCATTTATTTTGTATCCTGCTACTTTACCAAATTCATTGATAAGCTCTAGTAGTTTTCTGGTAGCATCTTTAGGTTTCTCTATGTATAGTATCATATCCTCTACAAACAGTGACAGTTTTACTTCTTCTTTTTCAATTTGGATTCCTTTTATTTCCTTTTCTTCTCTGTTTGGTGTGGCTAAAACTTCCAAAACTATGTTGAATAATAGTGGTGAGAGTGGGTAACCTTGTCTTGCTCCTGATCTTAGTGAAAATGGTTTCAGTTTTTCACCATTGAGAAAAATGTTGGCTGTAGCTTTGTCATATATGGCCATTATTATGTTGATGTAAGTTCCCTCTATGCCTACTTTCTGAGGGTTTTTATCATAATTTAGTGTTGAATGTTGTCAAAAGCTTTTTCTGCATCTACTGAGATTAACATATGTTTTGTATCATTCAGTTTGTTAATATGGTGTATCACGTTGATTGATTGGTGTATATTGTAGAATCCTTGCATTCCTGGGTTAGACCCCACTTGATCATGGTGTATGATCCCTTTAATGTGCTGTTGGATTCTGTTTGCTATTATTTTGTTGAGGATTTTGACATCTATGTTTATATGTGATATTGGCCTGTAGCTTTCTTCCTTTGTGACATCTTTGTCTAGTTTCGCTATCAGGGTGATGGTGGTCTCGTAGCATGAGTTTGGGAGTGTTCCTCCCTCTGCTGTATTTTAGAAGGTTTTGAGAAGGATAGGTGTTAGCTCTTCTCTAAATTTTTGATAGAATTCTCCTGAGAAGACATCTGGTCCTGGGCTTTTGTTTGTTGGAAGATTTTTAATCACATTTTCAATTTCAGCGCTTGTGATTGGTCTGTTCATATTTTCTACGTCTTCCTGATTCAGTCTCGGAAGGTTGTGCTTTTCTAAGAATTTGCCCTTTTCTTCCAGGTGGTCCATTTTATTGCCGTATAGTTGTTTGTAGTAATCTGCCATGATTCTTTGTAATTCGGCAGTGTCTATTGTTGCTTCTCCTTTTTCATTTCTAATTCTGTTGATCTGAGTCTTCTTCATTTTTTTCTTGATGAGTCTGGCTCATGGTTTATCAAGTTTGTTTATCTTCTCAAAGAACCAGGTTTTAGTTTTATTGATCTTTGTTACTGTATCCTTCATTTCTTTTTCATATATTTCTGATCTAATTTTTATGATTTCTTTCCATCTGCTAACTTTGGGTTTTGTTTTCTCTTCTTTCTCTAATTGCTTAGGTGTAAGGTTAGATTGGTTATTTGAGATTATTCTTGTTTCTTGAGGTAGGATTATATTGCTATAAAATTCCCTCTTAGAACTGCTTTTGCTGAATCCCATAGGGTTTTTTGTTGTTGTTGTTGTTGTTTGTTTCTTTTTTTTGCAGTACACGGGCCTCTCACTGTTGTGGCCTCTCCTGTTGTGAAGCACAGGCTCCGGACGCGCAGGCTCAGTGGCCATGGCTCACGGGCCTAGCCGCTCTGTGGCATATGGGATCTTCCTGGACCAGGGCACGAACCCGTGTCCCCTGCATCAGCAGGAGGACTCTCAACCACTGCGCCATCAGGGAAGCCCTCCCATAGGTTTTTGATTATCTTGTTTTCATTGTCATTTGTTTCCAGGTATTATTTTATTTCCTCTTTGATCTCTTCAGTAATTTCTTGGTTATTTAATAGTGTATTGTTTAGCATCCATGTGTTTGTATTTTTTACAGTTATATTTCCCATAATTGATATCTACTCTCCTAGTGTTGTGGTCGGAGAAGGTACATGATATGATTTCAATTTTCTTAAACTTACCGAGGCTTGATTTGTGTCCCAAGATGTGATATATCCCAAAGAATGTTCGTGAGCACTTGAAAAGAAAGTGTATTCTCTTGTTTTTGGATGGAATATCCTGTAAATATCAATTACGTCCATCTTGTTCAATGTGTCATTTAAAGGTTGTGTTTCCTTATTTATTTTCATTTTGTCCATTGGTGAAAGTGGTGTGTTAAAGTCCCCTACTATGATTGTGTTACTCTCAATTTCCCCTTTTTAGGCTGCTACCATTTGCTTTATGTATTGCGGTGTTCCTTTTTTGGGTGCAGAGATATTTACAATTGTTATATCTGCTTCTTGGATTGATCCCTTGAACATTATGTAGTGTCCTTCTTTGTCTCTTGTTATAGTCTTTATTTTAAAGTCTGTTTTATCTGATATGTGAATTGCTACTCCAGCTTTCTTTTGATTTTCATTTTCATGGAATATCTTTTTTCATCCCCTCAATTTCAGTCTGTATGTGTCCCTAGGTCTGAAGTAGGTCTTTTATAGACAGCATATATACAGGGTTTTTTTTTTTTTTTTTGTATCCATTCAGCAAGTCTATGTCTTTTGATTGGAACATTTCATCCATTTGCATTTAAGGTAATTATCAATATGTTTGTTCCTATTACTATTTTCTTAATTATTTTGCATTTGTTATTGTAGGTCTTTTCCTTTTCTTGTGTTTCCTGCCTAGAGAACTTCCTTTAGCATTTGTTGTAAAGCTGCTTTTGTGGTGCTGAATTCTCTTAGCTTTTGCTTGTCTGTAAATGTTTTAATTTCTCCATCAAATGTGAAGGAGATCTTTGCTGGGTACAGTAATTTTGGTTGTAGGTTTTTCCATTTCATCATTTTAAATAAGTCCTGGCACATCCTTCTGGCTTGCAGTGTTGCTGCTGAAATATCTGCTGTTAACCTTACGGGAATTCCCTTTTATATTATTTGTTGCTTTTCCTTTGCTGCTTTTAATAGTTTTTCTTTGTATTTAATATTTGATAGTTTGATTCATATGTGTCTTGGCATGTTTCTCCTTGGATTTTTCCTGTATGGGACTCTCTGTGCTTCCTGGACTTGACTGACTATTTTCTTTCCCACACTGGGGAATTTTTCAACCATAATCTCTTCAAATGTTTTCTCAGTCCCTTTCTTTTTCTCTTTTTCTTCTTGGACCCTTGTAATTAGAAAGTTAGTGTATTTAATATTGTCCCCAAGGTCTCTGAGACTGTCCTCAGTTCATTTCATTCTTTTTTCTTTATTCTGCTCTGCAGTAGTTATTTCCTCTATTTTATCTTCCAGGTCACTTATCCATCCTTCTGCCTTAGTTATTCTGCTATTGATTCTTTCTAGAGAATTTTAAGTTTCATTTATTATGTTGTTCACCATTGTTTGCTTGCTCTTTAGTTCTTCTAGGTCCTTTTTAAATGTTTCTTATATTTCCTCCATTTTATTTCCAAGAGTTTTGATCATCTTTACTATCATTACTCTGAATTGTTTTTCAGGTAGACTGGTTATTTCCTCTTCATTTGGTCTGGTGTGTTTTTATTTTGCTCCTTCATGTGCTGCATATTTCTCTGTCTTCTCATTTATCTTAACTTATTGTGTTTGTGGTCTCCTTTACACAAGCTGCAGGTTAGTAGTTCCCATTGTTTTTGATGTCTGCCCCCAGTGGATAAGGTTGGTTCAGAGGGATGTGTAAGCTTCCTGTTGGAGGAGGCTGGTGCCTGTGTTCTGGAGGATGAGGCTTGATTTTTTCTTTCTTGTAAGCAGGGCTGCGTCCAGTGGTGTGTTTTGGGGTGTCTCTGAACTTATTATGGTTTTAGGTAGCCTGTCTGCTTATGGGTGGGGTTGTGTTCCTTTCTTGCTAGTTGTTTGGTATGGGGTTTCCAGCACTGAAGCTTGCTGACTGTTGAGTGGAGCTGGTCTTAGCATTGAGACGGAGGTCTCTGGGAGAACCATTCCTGATTAATATTACCTGTGGCCAGAAGGTCTCTGGTGATCCAATGTCCTGAACTTGGCTCTCCCACCTCAGAGGCTCAGGCCTGGCACTGAGTCAGCACACCAAGATCCCATCAGCCACACGGCTCAGAAGAAAAGAGAGATAAAAAAAGAAAGAAAACATAAATAAAATAAAATAAATTTATTAAAATAAATTTTAAAATATTATTAAATTAAAAAATTAAAAAGTAATAAATAAAAAAGAAGAGAGCAACCAACCCAATAAAGAAATCCAACAATGATAACAAACACTAAAACCTATGCTAAGATAAACATAAAAATCAGAATCTATTCAGTGGCAGGCAGCAAACCCCAAGTCTACAGTTGCTCCTAAATTCCACTGCCTCAGCTTGGGATGATTCGTTGTTTATTCAGGTATTCCACCAATGCAGGGTACATCAAATTGACTGTGGGGATTTAATCCACTTCTCCTGAGGCTGCACAGAGAAATTTCCCTTTCTCTTCCCTGTTCGCACAGCTCCCGGGGTTCAGCTTTGGATCTGGCCATGCCGCAGCATGTAGGTCACCCTGTGGTGTCTGTTCTTTGCCCAGACAGGAGAGGGTTGAAGGAGCCGCTGATTAGGGAGCTCTAGCTCACTCAGGCTGGGGGCACGGATGGGTATGGAATCCAGGGTGAGCCTGAGGCGGCGGAAGCCATCATGACATTGCAACTGCCTGAAGCATGCCATGTATTCTTGAGGGGATTTTGTCCCTTTTTCCCAGGACCCTGGCAGTGGTGGGCTGCAGAGGCTCCTGGGAGGGGTGGTGTGGATAGTGACCTATGCTTGCACACAGGATTATTTGTGGCTGCAACAGCAGCTTTAACATTTCATGCCTGTCTCTGTAGTCTACACTGACAGCTGTGTATCGCGCTGGGCTCTGAAACTCGTTTAGGTGGTGTTCTGAATCTTTCCTCATGCACCCCCAAACAATGGTCTCTTGACTCTTTGGAATTTCCGGACTTTTTCCCGGGTTCCCTGCAGTCTAGCTGTGGTGTGCTAGGCCCCCTCAGGCTGTCTTCATGCAGCCAACCCCAGTCCTTTCCCTCTGGTCTGACCTTCGAAGCCTGAGATTCAGCTCCAGGCCCCCACCCACCCTGGTGGGAGAGCAGGGAAGCCTCTCAGGCTGGTGAGTGCTGGTTGGTACCAATCCTCTGTGTGGGAATCTCTCCACTTTGCCCTCTGCACCTCTGTTGCTGCACTCTCCTCCTTTGCTCCAAAGCTTTCTCCCCACCCACCCCTCGTTTCCACAAGTGAAGGGGATTCTTAGTGCGTGGAAACTTTTCCTCTTTCACAGCTTCCTCTCAGCGGTGCAGTTCCATCCCTATTTTTTGTCTCTGTTTTTTTTTTCTTTTTCCCTACTCAGGTATGTGTGGATTTTCTTGCCTTTTGGGAAGTATGAAGTTTTCTGCCAGCATTCAGTTGGTGTTCTGTATGAGTTGTTCCACATGTAGATGTATTTTTGATGTACTTGTGAGGAGAAGGGAATCTCCACGTCTTACTCATCTGCCATCTTGAAGATCCTCAGTGTGTTCTTTTATATCTGTGTGTGCTCCTATCTTAGAAAAGTATTTTCTTTATTAAATTCTTCCTTTTACAATTAATGGCAATGTATTTGATCATTACATACTTATTTTATTCAACTCTTTATGTGTTGCATTATTCGTGGAATGGCTCTATTTAGGAAGCTTATATGAGGAAGGGAATAAAAAGATGTTCTAAACTGTCAGATATTCTCCTAATGTCAAAAGGCTATTATGAGAGTGTGATTTTTTTAGACTCAGGAAACTAGAATCAGGACAGGTGGAGTCTTTATTTTTTCCCTGACCAACTGATAGTTAATTTCTTCTAAATGTTACAAGTTTACATTAATTCTGATTCAGCCTCATCTCCATAGCTTCTTAAGACTTTATGCTTAATGGAGTCTAAGAAAGCTTCAGCTAGTACCTTTGAACACTTTTTCTGTTGTATCAAACAAGTCATCACTGGTTTTGTATTTCAGGCTATACCACTTACTTGCCAGGTTTTACTGAGCCACAGGCAGTCTGTTTCCTTGTAGCCCCTCAGTTCTATTTGACCACCATTATTTGGGCAGTCTTTCTCTTGTTATGTCATTTGGAGCTTGAGGTATCTCTTAGTACCATTGTAGATAAAGTTTTTCTTTTTCTTCTGTTTCTCACTCTTCTCATTTTTTACAGTGATTTATGAGGAGAAAGAGAGAAAATGCCAAGTTACCTTCACTATTTTTAACTATAAATTTTTCTATAAACCACTCAGATTTTAGAGCATAATGGGAACTGGGTTTAGAGGTGCAGCACTAAAGATGAAATAGTGTTGGGACTCGATAATTTTTTTTGCATTTCTTTGTTTTTCTATTTAACTGTAATTTGCAGTAGTTTCAAATGTTCAGCACATACAGGGGGAAAATGTTTTTGCTACATCAATAAGTTTCTATGCATCAATACCCTCACTTATATAGTGAGGCTGAGTACAGTAATTTAGTAAATTGAAAGGCCTATACATTTCTGCCTTCATGTATACTTCTGAGAATTAAAACACCAGTGTAGTAAGAGTACATAAGAAGGGATGTAGCACAGAGCAAAGCCCAATTGTAAACAGTTATGGGAAGCAGCATATTTGTAGCTTAGTCTCAAATATAGCCTTAGATTAGTGCTCACAAGAGTGAACAGTGTAAAATCATCAAAGGCATATATCCAAGCTGCTTAGAATTTCTTTTTATAAGTATTTTAGTTTAACAGTGTTGTTTAATTTCTTATACCCCTTTAAACCATCGTAAATTTTAAGACACATATATTTACAAGTACAATTTGAAATATAAAAAAAAAAATAACTGAGCTATTTTTGCCCACTTGTGAGGAAAGATACTGAGGTAATACATTTTAGCTTTAAAGGAGAAATTTTTGCATTTATGGTAATTTCTCATTAGAGAATTCTGAGAGGTATATGTAGCAGATAAAAATCATTTAAAGGGGCAGAGAGAACACGGAGGGAAGAGCAGGCTGGAGTGCAGCATGGATCTACGTCTGCCACCCATGCTTTCTGTATTACTGTGCCATTAGGTAAGGTCTTAAAATCAGATACTGGCAGAAGACGTGAAACTCCTTTGTCAGAGACAAAAGACTTCATCACTCATGGCACAAGAATGGAAAGGGGAGCAAGAGAAATAAGACAGCTCAGTTAAAAATAAGATTGTGGATTGCACTATTTGCTTATGCTACTCTTCTGGAGCTAAAAACTCTGTGAATAATATTGCTCAGGAATGGGTCTGCTCCTACTTATCCCAGAAGACAGGCTGCCTAAAGTTGTTCTGAGGGCACAGCCACCTCTAAAGATACTCCTTGACATGGCCCTGACCATCAGAGGGACAAGACCCAGCTCCACTCATCCGTGAGCAGGCACTAGTCCCTCCCACTAAGAAGTCTGCACAAGCTCCTGGACCAATCTCACCTGCCAGAGGCAGACACCAGAAGCAAAAGGAACTACAAACTTGTAGCCTGAGAAACGGAGACCACAAACACAGAAAGTTAGACAAAATGAGATGACAGAGAAATATATCCCAGATGAAGGAACAAGATAAAACCCCAGAAAAACAACTAAGTGAAGCAGAGACAAGAAATCTGCCTGAAAAATAATTCAGAGTAATAATAGTAAAGATTATCCAAGATCTCAGAAAAAGAATGGAGATGCAGACTGATAAGATGCAAGAAATATTTAACAAAGAGCTAGAAGATTTAAAGAACAGAGATGAACAATGCAGAAGAGCAAATAAGTGATCTGGAAGACAGAGTGGTGGAAATCACTGCTGCAGAAGAGAATAAAGAAAAAAGCATGAAAAGAAATGAGGATGGTCTAAGACACCTCTGGAATAACATTAAACACACCAACATTCACATTATAGGGGTCCCAGAAGGAGAAGAGGAGAAAGGGCCTGAGAAAATATTTGAGGAGGTAATAGCCAAAAATCCCTAATATGGGAAAGGAAACACTCACTTCCAGGAAGTGCAGAGTTCCATATAGGCTAAACCTAAGAAGAAACATGACAAGACACATAGTAATCAAATTCACAAAAACTGAAGACAAAGAGAACATATTAAAAACAACAAGGGAAAAATAACAAACAAGGGAAACCATACAGTTATCAGCTAATTTTTCAGAAGAAACTCTGTAGGCCAGAAGGAAGTGGTACGATATATTTAAAGTGATGAAAGGGACAAACCTACAACCAAGAATACTCTACACAGCAAGGCTTTCATTCAGTTTTGACAGAGAAATCAAAAGCTTTATAGACAAGCAAAATCTAAGAGAATTCAGCACCAGAAAACCAGCTTTACAACAAATGCTAAAGGAAGTCTCTAGGCAGAAAAGAAAAGCCCACAACTAGAAACAGGAAAATTATGAATGGGAAAGCTCACCAGTAAAGGCAAACATACAGTAAAAGTAGGAAATTATCCACACCGAAATATCATATCAAAATCAGCAATCATAAAAAGAGGAGAGTACAAATGCAGGATATTGGAAATGCATTTGAAATTAAGAGACCATCAACTTAAAACAGTCTTGTATATATACAGACTGCTATATAAAAACCTCATGGTAACCACAAACCAAAAATCTACAATAGATACACATACAAAAAAGAAAAAGCAATTCAAACACAACTCTAAAGATAGTCATCAAATCACAAGAGAAGAGAACAAAAGAGGAAAGGAGGAAAAAAGCCCTACAAAATCAAATCCTAAACATTTAAAAAAATGGCAATAAGAACATGCATACTGATAATTGACTTAAATGTAAATGGACTAAATGCTCCAACCAAAAGACATAGACTGACTGAATGGATACAAAAAAGACCGGTATATGGGCTTCCCTGGTGGCGCAGTGGTTGAGAGTCCGCCTGACGATGCAGGGGACGCGGGTTCGTGCCCCGGTCCGGGAGGATCCCACATGCCGCGGAGCGCCTGGGCCCGTGGGCCATGGCCGCTGAGCCTGCGCGTCCGGAGCCTGTGCTCTGCAACGGGAGAGGCCACAACAGTGAGAGACCCGCGTACCGCAAAAAAAAAAAAAAAAAAAAAAGACCGGTATATATACTGTCTTCAAGAGACCACTTCAGATCTAGGGACACACACAGACTGAAAGTGAGCACATGGAAAAAGGTATTCCATGCAAATGGAAATCAAAAGCAAGCTGGAGTAACAATACTTATATCAGACAAACTAAACTTCAAAATAAAGTGTTACAAGAGACAAAGAAGGACACTACATAATGATCAAGGAATCAAACCAAGAAAATATGACAATCGTAAACATATATATACCCAACATAGGAGCACTTCAATATATAAGGCAAATACTAACAGCCATAAAAGGAGAAATCAACAGTAACACATTAATAGTGGGGCACATTAATACACCACTTACATCAATGGACAGATCATCCAGACAGAAGATCAGTAAGGAAACACAGGCCTTACATTTTCTCAGAACTAGAATAAAAAATCTTTAAATTTGTATGGAAACATAAAAAATCCCAAATAGCCAAATCAGTCCTGAGAAAGAAAAACGAAGCTGGAGGAATCAGGCTCCCTGACTTCTAGCTATATTATTATATACAATACAAAGCTAGAGTAATCAAAACAGTATAGTACTGCCACAAATACAAAAATATTGGTCAATGGAAGAGGTTAGAAAGCCCAGAAATAAACCCAGGGACCTATGGTTAATTAATTTACAACAAAGGATGCAAGAATATATACAGTGGAGAAATGACAGTCTCTTCAACAAGTGGTGCTGGGGAAATTGGACAGATACATGTAAAAGAATGAAATTAGAACATTCTCTAACACCATATACAACAGTAAACTCAAAGTGGATTAAAGATCTAAATGTAACACCAGTTACTCTAAAACTCTTAGAGGAAAAGATAGGCAGAACACTCTTTGACATACATTGCAGCAAGATGTTTTTGTATCCACTTATTAGAGTAATGAAAATAAAAATGAAAATAAACAAATGGGACCTAAGTAAACTTAAAATCCTTTGCACACCAAAGGAAACCATAAATAAAATGAAAAGGCAAACCACAGAATGAGAGAATATGTTTGCAAATGAAGCAACCAACAAGGAATTAACCTCCAAAATATACAAACGGCTCATGCAGTACAATACCAAAAAAAAAAAAAAAAAAAGAAAGAAACAAACAAACAAACCAATCAAAAATGGGTGGAAGATCTAAATAGACATTTCTCCAAAGACACAGAGATGGCCAACAGGCACATGAGAAGTTGCTCAACATTGCTAATTATCAGAGAAATGCAAATAAAAACTACAATGAGGTATCACCTGATCCAGTCATAATGGCCATCATCAAAAAGTCTACAAACAATAAATGCTGGAGAGGGTGTGGAGAAAAAGGAACCCTCTTACACTGATATTGGGAATGTAAATTGGTGCAAACACTATGGAGAACAGTATGAAAATTCTTTAAAAAATAAAAATAGGGCTTCCCTGGTGGCACAGTGGTTGAGAGTCCGCCTGCCGATGCAGGGGACATGGGTTCGTGCCCCGGTCCAGGAAGATCCCACATGCCACAGAGCAGCTGGGCCCGTGAGCCATGGCCGCTGAGCCTGCGCGTCCGGAGCCTGTGCTCCGCAACGGGAGAGACCACAACAGTGAGAGGCCCATGTACCGCAAAAAATAAATAAATAAAAATAAAAATAGAGCTATCATATGATCCAGCAATTCCATTCCTAGGCATATACTTGGAGAAAAGCATAATTCGAAAATACACATGCACCCTAATGTTCATTTTATCACTATTTACAATAGTCACGACATGTAAGTATCCTAAATGTCCTTCGACAGAGGAATGGATAAAGAAGATGTGTTATGCATATACAATGGAATATTACTCAGACATTAAAAAGAATGAAATAGGAGGGAGGGGGGGAAAGGTGGAAGAGTAAGACACAGAGATCACCTACCTCCCCACAGATACATCAGAAAAACATCTACACGTGGAACAACTCCTACAGAAAACTTACTGAATGCTGGCAGAAGACCTCAGACCTCCCAAAAGGCAAGAAACTCCCCATGTACCTGGGTAGGGCAAAAGAAATAAAAACAGAGATCTGCACCAGTGGGAGGAAGCTGTGAAGGAGGAAATGTTTCCACACACTAGGAAGCCCCCTCGCAGTTGGAGACTGTGGGTGGCAGTCGGGGGATGTTTCGGAGCTGCAGAGGAGATCGCAGCAACAGGGTTGCAGAGGGCAAAGTGGAGAGATTCCCGCACAGAGGATCGGTGTCGACCAGCACTCACCAGTCCGAGAGGCTTGTCTGCTCAATCTCCGGGGTGGGCGTGGGCTGGGAACTGAGGCTCGGGCTTTGGTCGGATCGCAGGGAGAGGAGAGGCAGCATGAACACAGCCTGAAGGCGTTAGTGCACAACGGCTAGCTGGGAGGGAATCCGGGGAAAGGTCTGGAGCTGCCGAATAGGCAAGAGACTTTTTCGTCCCACTTTGTTTCCTGGTGTGAGAGGAGAGGGGATTAAGAGCACTGCCTAAAGGAGCTCCAGAGACGGGCGCAAGCTGCGGCTGTCAGTGCAGACAACAGAGATGGGTATGAGACACTAAGGCTGCTGCTGCCGCCACCAAGAAGCCTGTGTGGAAGCACAGGTCGCTATCCACACCTCTCTTCCAGGGAGCCTGTGCAACCCACAACTGCCAGGGTCCTGGGATCCAGGGACAATTTCCCCGGGAGAATGCACGGCATGCCTCAGGCTGGTGCAAAGTGCAGCTGGACTCTGCTGCCACAAGCTGGCCCTGTGCTCCATGTCCCTCCCTCCCCCCAGCCTGAGTGAGCCAGAGACCCCGAATCAACTGCTCATTTAACCCCGTCTGGTCTGAGTGAAGAACAGATGCCCTCCGGTAACCGACACACAGAGGCAGGGCCAAATCAAAAGCTGTGCCCCAGGAGCTGTGCGAAAAAGTAGAGAAAGGGAAATTTCTCCCAGCAGCCTCAGGAGCAGCAGATTAAATCTGCACAATCAACTTGATGTACCCTGCATTGGTTGAATACCTGAATAGACAACAAATCAACCCAAATTGAGGAGGTGGACTTTGAGAGCATGATTTAGTATTTTTTCCCCTTTTCCTCTTTTTGTGAGTGTGTATGTGTAGGCTTCTGTGTGAGATTTTGTCTGTATAGCTTTGCTTTCACCATTTGTCCTAGGGCTCTGTCCATCCGTTTTTTTTGTTTGTTTGTTTGTTTGTGTTTAACTTTTAAAACATTTTTTTCTTAATAATTATTTTTTTATTTTATTTTAAAAACTTTATTTTATTTTAGTTTATCCTCTTTCTTTCTTTCTACTTTTTCTCCCTTTTATTCTAAGCCATGTGGATAAAAGGCTCTTGGTGCTCCAGCCAGGAGTCAGGGCTCTGCCTCTGAGGTGGGAGAGCCAACTTCAGGACACTGGTCAACAAGAGACCTCCCAGCTCCACGTAATATCAAATGGCAAAAATCTCCCAGAGATCTCCATCTCAACACCAACACCCAGCTTCACTCAACGACCAGCAAGTTACAGTGCTAGACATCCTACGCCAAACAACTAGCAAGACAGGAACACAACATCAACCATTAGAAGAGAGGCTGCCTAAAATCATAATAAGGGCAAAGACACCTCAAAACACACCACCAGACGTGGACCTGCACACCAGAAAGACAAGATCCAGCCTCATCCACCAGAACACAGGCACTAGTCGCCTCCACAAGGAAGCCTACACAACCCACTGAACCAACTTCAGCCACTGGGGACAGACACCAAAAACAACGGGAACTATGGACTTGCAGCCTGCAAAAACGAGACCCCAAACACAGTAAGATAAGCAAAATGAGAAGCAGAAAAACACACAGCAGATGAAGGAGCAAGATAAAAACCCAGCAGACCTAACAAATTAAGAAGAAATAGGCAGTCTACCTGAAAAAGAATTCAGAATAATGATAGCAAAGATGATCCAAAATCTTGGAAATAGAATAGACAAAATGCAAGAAACATTTAACAAGGACCTAGAAGGACTAAAGAGGAAACAAGCAATGATGAACAACACAATAAATAAAATTAAAAATACTCTAGAAGGGGTCAATAGCAGAATAACAGAGGCAGAAGAACGGATAAGTGACCTGGAAGATAAAATAGTGGAAATAACTACTGCAGAGCAGAAGAAAGAAAGAAGAATGAAAAGAATTGAGGACAGTCTCAGAGACCTCTGTGACAAAATTAAATGCACCAACATTCGAATTATAGGGTACCAAGAAGAAGAAGAGAAAAAGAAAGGGACTGCGAAAATAGTTGAAGAGATTACATTTGAAAACTTCACTAATATGGAAAGGAAATAGTTAATCAGGTCCAGGAAGCACAGTGAATCCCATACAGGATAAATCCAAGGAGAAACACACCAAGACACATATTCATCAAACTGTCAAAAATTAAACACAAAGAAAACATATTAAAGCAGCAAGCAAAAAACAACAAATAACACACAAAGGAATCCCCATAAGGTTAACAGCTGACCTTTCAGCAGAAACCCTGCAAGCCAGAGGGACTGGCAGGACATATTTAAAGTGATGAAAGGGAAAAATCTACAACCAAGATTACTCTACCCAGCAAGGATCTCATTCACATTTGATGGAGAAATTAAAACCTTTACAGACAAGCAAAATCTGAGAGAGTTCAGCACCACAAAACCAGCTTTACAAAAAATGCTAAGGGAACTTCTCTAGGTAAGAAACACAAGAGAAGGAAAAGGTCTACAATAACAAACCCAAAACAATTAAGAAAATGGGAATAGAAACATACATATCGATAATTACCTTAAATGTAAATGGACTAAGTGCTCCCACCAAAAGACACAGACTGGCTGAATGGATACAAAAACAAGACCTATATTTATGCTGTCTACAAGAGAACTACTTCAGACCTACAGACACATACAGACTGAAAGTAAGGGGATGGAAAAAGTTATTTGATGCAAATGGAAACCAAAAGAAACCTGGAGTAGCAATTCTCATATCAGACAAAGTAGACTTTACAATAAAGACTATTAGAACAGAAAAGAAGGACACTACATAATTATCAAGGGATCGATCCAAGAAGATGTAACAATTGTAAATATTTATGCACCAAAGATAGGAGCATCACAATACATAAGGCAAATATTAAGAGCCATAAAAGGGGAAATCAACAGTAACACATTCAGAGTAGGGAAATTTAACACCCCACTTTCACCAACGGACAGATCATCCAAAATGAATATAAATGAGGAAACACAAACTTTAAATGATACATTAAGCAAGATGGACTTAATTGATATTTATAGGACATTCCATGCAAAAACAATAGAATACACATTTTTCTCAAGTGCTCATGGAACATTCTCCAGGGTAGATCATAACTTGGGTCAAAAATCAAGCCTTGGTAAATTTAAGAAAATTGAAATTATATCAAGTATCTTCTCCGACCACAACACTGTGAAACTAGATATCAATTACAGGAAAAGGTTTGTGAAAAACACAAACACATGGAGGCTAAACTATACACGACTTAATAACGAAGTGATCACTAAAGAAATCAAAGAGGAAATCAAAAAATACCTAGAAACAAATTAAAATGGAGACACAACGACGCAAAACCTATGGGCTGAAGCAAAAGCAGTTCTAAGTGGGAAGTTTATAGCAATAAAATCCTACCTTAAGAAAGAGAAAACATCTCGAATAAACAACCTAACCTCGCACCTAAAGCAATTAGAGAAAGAAGAAAAAAAAAAAGCCGAAGTTAGCATAAGGAAAGAAATCATAAAGATCAAATCAGAGATAAATGAAAAAGAAATGAAGGAAATGATAGCAAAGATCAATAAAATTAAATGCTGGCTCTTTGAGAAGATAAACAAAATTGATAAACCATTAGCCAGACTCATCAAGAAAAAAGGGAGAAGACTCAAATCAATAGAATTAGAAATGAAAAAGAAGTTAACAACTGACACTGCAGAAATACAGAAGATTATTAGAGATTACTACAAGCAACTCTATGCGAATAAAATGGACAACCTGGAAGAAATGGACAAATTCTTAGAAATGCACAACCTGCCAAGGCCGAATCAGGAAGAAATAGAAAATATGAAGAGATCAGAAACTGTGCTTAAAAATTTTCCAACAAACAAAAGCCCAGGACCCGATGGCTTCACAGGCATATTCTATCAAACATTTAGAGAAGAGCTAACACCGATCTTTCTCAAACTCTTCCAAAATATAGCAGAGGGAGAAACAGTGCCAAACTCATTCTACGAGGCCACCATCACCCTGATACCAAAACCAGACAAGGATGTCACAAAGAAAGAAAACTACAGGCCAGTATCACTGATGAACATAGATGCAAAAATCCTCAGCAAAATACTAACAGAATCCAACAGCACATTAAAAGGATCATACACAATGATCAAGTGGGGTTTATTCCAGGAATGCAAGGATTCTTAAATATACGCAAATCAATCAATGTGATACACCATATTAACAAATTGAAGGAGAAAAACGATGAGATCGTCTCAATATATGCAGAGAAAGCTTTCGACAAAATTCAACACCCATTTATCATAAAAACCCTGCAGAAAGTAGGCATAGAGGGAACTTTCCTCAACATAATAAGGGCCATATATGAGAAACCCACAGTCAACATCGTCCTCAGTAGTGAGAAACTGAAATCATTCCCACTAAGATCAGGAACAAGACAAGGTTGCCCACTCTCACCACTCTTATTCAACATAGTTTTGGAAGTTTTAACCACAGCAATCAGAGAAGAAAAGGAAACAAAATGAATCCAAATCGGAAAGGAAGAAGTAAAGCTGTCACTGTTTGCAGATGACATGATCCTATACATAGAGAATCCTAAAGATGCTACCAGAAAACTACTAGAGCTAATCAATGAATTTCATAATGTAGCAGGATTCAAAATTAATGCACAGGAATCTATGGCATTCCAATACACTAATGATGAAAAATCTGAAAGTGAAATTAAGAAACACTCCCATTTACCATTGCAACAAAAATAATAAAATATGTAGCAATAACCCTACCTAAGGAGACAAAAACCTGTATGCAGAAAATTATAATATACTGATGAAAGAAATTAAAGATGATATAAATAGATGGAGAGATATACAATGTTCTTAGATTGGAAAAATCAACATTGTGAAAATGACTCTACTACCCAAAGCAATCTACAGATCCAATGCAATCCCTATCAAACTACCACTGGCAATTTTCACAGAACTAGAACAAAAAATGTCACAATTTGTAGGGAAACAAAAAAGACCCCGAATAACCAAAGAAATCTTGAGAACGAAAAGTGGAGCTGGAGGAATCAGGCTCCCTGACTTCAGACAATACTACAAAGCTACAGTAATCAAGACAGTATGATACTGGCACAAAAACAGAAATATAGAACAAGGGAACAGGATAGAAAGCCCAGAGATAAACTCACGCACATATGGTCACCTTATCTTTGTTTTTTTTTTTTTTCTTAACATCTTTATTGGGGTATAATTGCTTTACAATCGTGTGTTCGTTTCTGTTTTATAACAAAGTGAATCAGTTATACATATACATATGTTCCCATATCTCTTCCCTCTTGTGTCTCCCTCCCTCCCACCCTCCCTATCCCACCCCTCCAGGCCTTCACAAAGCACGGAGCTGATCTCCCTGTTCTATGTGGCTGCTTCCCACTAGCTATCTACCTTACATTTGGTAGTGTATATATGTC
This sequence comes from Pseudorca crassidens, assembly GCF_039906515.1. NCBI lineage: Eukaryota > Metazoa > Chordata > Mammalia > Artiodactyla > Delphinidae > Pseudorca > Pseudorca crassidens. The sequence goes on along the minus strand of NC_090317.1, from coordinate 46,741,885 downwards.
CATGCCTCTCTCTCGCTTTGTCACAGCTCACCCTCCCCCCTCCCCATATCCTCAAGTCCATTCTCTAGTAGGTCTGTGTCTTTATTCCTGTCTTACCCCTAGGTTCTTCGTGATATTTTTTTTCTTAAATTCCATATATATGTGTTAGCATACGGTATTTGTCTTTCTCTTTCTGACTTACTTCACTCTGCATGACAGACTCTAGGTCTATCCACCTCATTACAAATAACTCAATATCGTTTCTTTTATGGCTGAGTAATATTCCATTGTATATATGTGCCACATCTTCTTTATCCATTCATCCGATGAAGGGAACTTAGGTTGTTTCCATCTCTGGGCTATTGTAACTAGAGCTGCAATGAACATTTTGGTACATGACTCTTTTTGAATTTTGGTTTTCACAGGGTATATGTCTAGTAGTGGGATTGCTGGGTCATATGATAGTTCTATTTGTAGTTTTTTAAGGAACCTCCATATTGTTCTTCATAGTGGCTGAACCAATTCACATTCCCACGAGCAGTGCAGCAGTGTTCCCTTTTCTCCACACCCTCTCCAGCATTTATTGTTTCTAGATTTTTTGATGATGGCCATTCTGACTGGTGTGAGATGATATCACACTGTAGTTTTTATTTGCATTTCTCTAATAATTAATGATATTGAGCATTCTTTCATGTGTTTGTTGGAAGTCTGTATATCTTCTTTGGAGAAATGTCTATTTATGTCTTCTGCTGACTTTTGGATTGGGTTGTTTGTTTTTTTGTTATTGAGCTGCATGAACTGCTTGTAAATTTTGGAAATTAATTCTTTGTCAGTTGCTTCATTTGCAAATATTTTCTCCCATTCTGAGGGTTGTCTTTTCGTCTTGTTTAAGGGTTCCTTTGCTGTGCAAAAGCTTTGAAGTTTCATTAGGTCCCATTTGTTTATTTTTGTTTTTATTTCCATTTCTCTAGGAGGTGGATCAGAAAGGATCTTGCTGTGATTTATGTCATAGAGTGTTCTGCCTATGTTTTCCTCTAAGAATTTGGTAGTTTCTGGCCTTACATTTAGGTCTTTAATCCATTTTGAGCTTATTTTTGTGTATGGTGTTATAGAGTGATCTAATCTCATACTTCTACATGTACCTTATCTTTGATAAAGGAGGCAGGAATGCACAGTGGAGAAAGGACAGCCTCTTCAGTAAGTGGTGCTGGGAAAACTGGACAGGTACATGTATTAGATTAGAACACTCTCTAACACCAGCTCCCAGCCTTAATGGGTTTTAATTTCATTTTCTTCCTGTACATTATTATGCAGCTGCACTTCCATCCACACTCCATTACCTTCCACAGTTTTTAAAGAATACACAAGCCAAATTTACTTACAAAAAAGCCTCGTTTCATTTGTTCTCTTTCTTTTTCTTAACACCTTTACTGGAGTATAATTGCTTTACAATTGTGTGTTACTTTCTGCTTTATAGCAAAGTGAATCAGCTTCACATATACATATGTCCCCATATCTCCTCCCTCTTGCGCCTCCCTCCCACCCTCCCTATCCCACTGTTCTAGATGGTCACAAAGCAACGAGCTGATCTCCCTGTGCTATCTGGCTGCTTCCCACTAGCTATTTGTTTTACATTTGGTAGTGTATATATGTCCATGTCACTCTCTCACTTCGTCCCAGCTTACCATTCCCCTTCCTTGTGTCCTCAAGTCCATTCTCTACATCAGCCTCTTTATTCCTGTGTATCCCTAGGTTCTTCAGAACCTTTTTTATTTTTTTAGATTCCATATATATGTGTTAGCATACAGTATTTGTTTTTCTCTTTCTGACTTACTTCACTCTGTAAGACAGACTCTAGGTCTAACAATCTCACTACAAAAACTCAATTTCGTTTCTTTTCATGGCTGAGTAATATTCCATTGTATATATGTGCCATATCTTCTTTATCCATTCATCTGTCGATGGACACTTAGGTTGCTTCCATGTCCTGGCTATTGTAAACAGAGCTGTAATGAACATTGTAGTACAATTTTGAATTTTGAACATTTTGAACATTTTTGAATTATGGTTTTCTCAGGGTATATGCCCAATAGTGGGATTGCTGGGTCATATGGTAGTTCTATTTGTATTTTTTTAAGGAAACTCCATACTGTTCTCCATAGTGGCTGTATCAATTTACATTCCCAACAAAAGTGCAAGAGGATTCCATTTTCTTCACACCCTCTCCAGCATTTATTGTTTGTAGAATTTTGATGGTGGCCATTCTGACCAGTGTGAGGTGATATCTCATTGTAGTTTTGATTTGCATTTCTCTAATGATTAGTGATGTTCACCATCCTTTCATGTGTTTGCTGGCAATCTGTATATCTTCTTTGGAGAAATGTCTATTTAGGTCTTCTGCCCATTTTTGTATTGGCTTGTTCATTTTTTTGATATTGAGCTGCTTGTAAAATTTGGAGATTAATCCTTTGTCAGTTACCTCATTTGCCAATATTTTCTCCGATTCTGAGCATTATCTTTTTGTCTTGTATGTTTTCCTTTGCTGTGCAAAAGCTTTTAAGTTTCATTAGGTCCCATTTGTTTATTTTTGTTTTTATTTCCACTGAAACCATTTCCTCTAAGATCAGAAACAAGACAAGGTTGTCCAGTCTCACCACTATTATTCAACATAGCTTTGGAAGTTTTTGCCACAGCAGTCAGAGAAGAAAAATAAATAAAATGAATCCAAATTGGAAAAGAAGAAGTAAAATTGTCACTGTTTGCAGGTGACATGATACTATACACAGAGAATCCTAAATGTGCTACCAGAAAACTACTAGAGCTAATCAATGAATTTGGTAAAGTAGCAGGATGCAAGATTAATGCAAAGAAATCTCTTGCATTCCTATACACAAATGATGAAAAATCTGAAAGAGAAATTATGGAAACACTCCCATTTACCATTCATTTGTTCTTAATACAAAATACAGACATTAACCTCCAGCTCTTTATTTTTAGAAAGAATGCAATTGAAAGAGTAGGTTCAATATTGTAACTATGTCAGTGCTTACTGAAATAATATATAAATTTTGGGCAATGTGATTTTTTTACCTTAACAAAATGATCAAAATTATTCTAAACCTCTGTGAAAACAAATATGAGAATATCCAGGAAAGTATATAAAACTGAGAGTATTTAACAGGAATTTCTTTACTATATATAAATATCTTGAAAAGCTATAACATTCAGAAGAAAGTGGAACATGCACCAGAAGAAAATGACATAAAATAAGATAATATAAAATTTAAAGAGTTATACAAACAACAAAATGTACATCGTCAAAAATGGCATATAGAATGGATCAAAATATTTCCCAACTAGAACATCAAAGTGACCAGAAAAATATCAAGGGAATATTTATCTTTAGTAGCAATAATTTGGAAAAGTAGCTAAATAGTTTGGGTGTGAGAAATCTAGTCCTTTTGGCAACATCTATTAAATAATGTATATAAATAAGAATCTTCAATTGTTATTCAAAAATTAGATCTCACATACATGTGGAATCAAAAAAGAAAAACAAAACTAAAAAACAAAAACTGAATTCATAGATACAGAGAACAGATTATAGTTGGTAGTACAATCTTGTACCTTGTACTACCTACTACTAAGGTAGTACCCTTGCCTCTGGTAGTTGCCAGAGGTAAGTGTGGTTACCATCATCAAGAGAGCACAAAGGAAATCATATATGTCAATGGAACAGAAGATACATCAAAATACACTCACACTTATGCGATCAATTGATATTTGACAGAGGTGCCAATGTGATTCAGTAGATAAAGGACAGTATCCTCAATAAATTTTAAATGATTGGAAATCTTTATGGGGAAAAAAAAGTTGACTTTTACCTCATATCATACACAAAATTTATCTCTAAATGAATTAGAAAATTAAATTTGACATCTAAAATTGTAAAACTTCTGGAAGATAACATAGGAGAAAAACGTTGCAACATTTGGGGAGTCAAGGATATCTCTATATGGGGATTAAAAAAAAATCTAACAAAATAAAAAAGAAAACTTATACATTTGATATAATCAAAATGTATAAAAACACAGTTCCTTGAAATACATTGTTAAGAAAATGAAAATGCAAACCAAAGACTGGGAGAGTACAGATCTAGATCTATCTATCTATCTACATATATCTGTCAAAGGACTTTTAAACAAAATATATAAAGAAGTCATTCAACTAAATAATTTAAAACAAATAATCCACAGGTTTTTTAAATTGGAAAATATTTAAACAAGATAGCATACATAAATAGACAATAAGCACATAAAAAGTTATAGAACATCATTAGTCATTATGGAAATGCAAATTCAAACTGAAATGAGATAAAATTACACACCTAATATCATTGTTAAACTTAAAAAGCCTGATAATATCAAGTGTTAGCAAGGATGTAGAGCAACAGGAACACTCATATACATTACATGGTAATGTAATATGGTACCGCCATTGTGTAAAACTGGCAGTTATTTATAAAGTAAAAAATCACTTTCTGTATGACTTGGCAATTCTATTCCTAGGTATTTATCCAGGAGAAATGAAAGCATAGTGCACAAAGCCACTTGCAGTACTGTGTTCAGAACAACTTTATAATTGTCAAAGTTATTTGGAAACAGCTAAATATCTATCAATTGATAATGGAAAACCAATTGTGGTATAACCATACAGTGGGAAACCATTTAGCAAGAAAAGAGTAAACACACGATATACTCAACAATGTGAAATAATCTCAAAAAATATATTTTAGAAAAAAAAATAACAAAAGTAAAGGAGTGCATGCTATGTGATTCAATTTATATGAAATTCTAAGGTAAGAAAAATATTCTATAGTGACAGAAAGCCAATCAGTGTTTCCACTAGCAGGGCATAATGAGGGTTATCTGCAAAGGGGCATGATGGAATTTTGTTGAGTAATGGAAGCGTCCTAATGCCTCTTTGTGGGGCTGATTAAACAGGCATCCACATTTATCAAAACTCACCAATCTCTGCTCTTGGGTGCATTTTATTGCATATAAATGACAATTCAATAAATCTGATTTTAAAGGTAAAAATACTGTTATACTATAAAAAATATATCTTTGTTATGCACTGTTTGGAATTTAGATCCTGATCTAAACAAATAAATTCTAAAAGACACTTTTTTAGACTATTGGAGAAAGTCAAACAGTCCCTGATTAGTTGATGATATTAAGGAACTATTATTAATTGTGTTAAAAATGATCATTTCATTGAGGTATTATTTAAAAAACAAGCACCTTATCTACTGTAAATATATTTTGTAGATTTTTATAATGTTTTACAGTATCTGAGATTTGTTTTAAAATAATCCTAAGGGGGAGGTAGTAAGTGGATATGTAAACGAAAGAAGATTTGTCATATGTAGATAATTGCTGAAGCAAGGCGAAGGTACAGGGGATGGGGTTCATAATAATCTTTACTTTTGCAAGCATTCAACATTTTCATTATAAATGTTTTTAAATGGTTAAATACCATTATAGCATAATTCCATATTTTGTGTACGTGTGTGTCTGCATGTGTGTAGAAAACATACTTCATAAATATATTTTCATCACAAGCCTGAAAGAATATACACAAAAATTTTGGCAATTGTGATTATCCTTGGAGGTTAGAAATTCAAACTACTGCAATTGCTTTTCATTTTGATTTCTGTATGTTTAAATTTTTTCTACAGAGAGATTTATTACTCATGTAAAACACATATGAATAATCAGCAAAAATTGTAAAGCAATTGATTACCATTAAATTAAAATTATATTATTTTTTTAATTCAGAAAATGAGTCAAAAAATTTCCAAGGACAGTTTTATCTACATTTTGCTGGAGGACATATTTTGAATATGTTCTTGGGACTGTTATTCTTCTTGACTTCTCTTTTCAGAACATTGTGTCAACTATGATAGCATTCAGTTTTTTGCATTTTTACCAACTCTATCCTGCACTTGCTTTTCATCACTTTTCCTTGACTGGTTTGAAATGCCAATCTTCTGAATCCTCAGATCACTTCGTTTAAACCTCTATTATGGCTTTGACTTCTAAAAGATTGACATTTAACTTCCTACGCAATATAACTCAAACCAGCTTTTCAAGACTTATGTACCAAACTGTAGTAAGGAAACAGCATCATGTGGCCAAAGTGCATGTGTTTAGCAAAAAGCAGATGGATTAAAATCACAACCCTTACATCAGTAGAGTGTCTTTGATCAAATTATTCAACTCCACTGGGCCTCAATTATCCTCGTTTTAAAAATAGAAGTAGGAGTTTAACCTCACAGGATTGAAGATAGGGAAATACAAGGAAGCATGTGAGGTTTTAAAACATAATATGTGTTCAATAAATGTTAGTTCTCCTTTCTTCTAGCCCCATACATAACACCTATGAGACTTCCAAATTTTACTAAACTCCCCGTGCTTAAAAATACAACTCTAAGCTTTAACAAGTTTAAATGAAGTGATCTGAAAATCTGAGGAATTTTAAACTAATGCCTCAATGCAATGAAATGAATGTCAATGAAAAGAGATGAAAAAGCAAGTACAGTAAGATGATAAAGATGTAAACTTTCCAGTTGGAATGCTTTCATCCTGCTTACTTCTGACCGCAAGATTATACAACCTTCAAGGTCCAGCCTAAATAATATTACTTCCATGGAGCCTTTTCTGATTCCCAAATTAAATGTGTTTTCTTCCTTCTTTCAATTCTGCTTAAAACCACATACCTTTCTTTTGACATATGCCTTACTTTATTCATTATTGTTACTTTTATTCAGTTATTATCTCTTTACAATTTTTTAATAGTCAATGTCATAAACTATGTATTAGCTGTTCTATATAAATTATAATGTTCGTCACAGTGCCTTTAACACTGTAGGCATATATTATATGATTTTGGAGTAGGAGTGGGGAACTATAAGAATAGAGTAGTGCTGATGATTAGAATATCAGGGGTCTTATATATGAAATATAGGACATTAAAAGTTACTGTTCTATGTTGTGAAATAAATGCAATAAGCATGGGCACAGGGTACATAAAGACAAATATGTGTGCTGTGCATATCTGCAGAGCTTAAGAAAGAAAATGGGTAAACAATGTAGAACGAAGGAGTTGGCTTAGTATGGATTATCAGAGAATGATTGGCTAAAGACAGGAAAACAGTGTACTTAAATAGAAGGCATGAAATTTAAAACTGATTTATCACCTAGCTTCAGAGGCAACACCAAATATTACATCAGCTTTGAGGTTAGTTATTGATATTAGTACTATGCAGGTTCTCGAGTAAATGTATTAATGTAGAATGTGCAGTATGATCAACACTGATCATTAGTAGTAAGTGGCTGTATTCTTATTTCCATGCAGGCCAGGTGGATAATATCTGATAGAAACCACCTTCCAAGATTCTGTCAGAAAGACCTGTAGGTTTCTTCCTCCTAAACCAGATTACCAAAAGATAAAAAATACCCTTCAGGAGGTACTGCTATAGATACTAAAAATAGATGAATGAGTTTCTTCTTTTAAATGGGATGGTATAGTTTGAAATAGGACAATAATATCACTGGAAACAACCAGAAAATATAATTTTTTAAGGCATCAGAGAGCTACAGAAGCAAAAAGAACTATATGGAATACCATTTCAGAAAGGAGAAAACCTTTAGAAGCAAAGAAGCTCCAGCTGCCTCTTATCTGTGAAATTTGAAAAATCTCATTATGGCAAAGAATTGAAAATCTTGTTGTGGCTAAGGCAGTGGACTACCCTTTGGAAAAAAGAAACCAGCATCCTGGTGATCCCATGGGACTACAGTGACAAAGTTGGAGAATTTAGGGTCTTAAACGTTCAGCCAAGATACTTGCTATTTTCTTTTTTTTTTTTAACATCTTCATTGGAGTATAATTGCTTTACAATGTTGAGTTAGTTTCTGCTGTACAACAAAGTGAATCAGCTACACATATACATATATAACCATATCCCCTCCCTCTTATGTCTCCCTCCCTGTCCCACCCCTTTGGCGGTCACAAAGCATTGAGCTGATCAGGGTGATGTTGGCCTCATAGAATGAGTTTGGGAGTGTTCCTCCCTCTGCTATATTTTGGAAGAGTTTGAAAAGGATAGGTGTTAGCTCTTCTCTGAATGTTTGATAGAATTCACCTGTGAAACCATCTGGTCCTGGGCTTCTCTTTGTTGGAAGATTTTTAATCACAAATTAAAATTTAGTGCTTGTGATTGGTCTGTTTATATTTTCTATTTCTTCCTGGTTCAGTCTTGGAAGGTTGTGCTTTTCTAAGAATTTGTCCATTTCTTCCAGGTTGTTCATTTTATTAGCATATAGTTTCTTGTAGTAAGCTCTCATTATCCTTTGTATTTCTGCAGTGTCAGTTGTTACTTCTCCGTTTTCATTTCCAATTATATTGATTTGAGTCTTCTCCATTTTTTTCTTGATAAGTCTGGCTCATCGTTTATCAATTTTGTTTATCTTCTCAAAGAACCAGCTTTTAGTTTTATTAATCTTTGTTATCATTTCCTTCATTTCTTTTTCATTTATTTCTGATCTGATATTTATGATGTCTTTCCTTCTGCTAACTTTGGGGTTTTTTTTTTCTTCTTATCTGATTGCTTTAGGCATATGGTTAGATTGTTTATTTGAGATGTTTCTTGTTTCTTGAGGGAGGACTGTATTGCTATAAACTTCCCCTTTATAACTGCTTTTGCTGCATTCCATAGGTTTTGGGTCGTTGTGTTTTCATTGTCATTTGTTTCTAAGTATTTTTTGATTTCCTCCTTGAGTTCTTCAGTGATCTCTTGGTTGTTTAGTAGTATATTCTTTAGCCTCCATGTGTTTCTATTTTTTACAGTTTTTTTTTCCTGTAATTGATATCTACTCTCATAGCGTTGTGGTTGGAAAAGTTACTTGATGTGATTTCAAATTTCTTAAATTTACCAAGGCTTGATTTGTGTCCCAAGATATGATCTATCCTGGAGACTGTTCCATGAGCACTTGAAAAGAAAGTATATTCTGTTGTTTGTGGATGTAATGTCCTATAAATATCATTTAAGTCTATCTTGTTTAATGTGTCATTTAAGTATTGTGTTTCCTTATTTTTATTCACTTTGGGTGATCTGTCCATTGGTGAAAGTGGGGTGTTAAAGTCCCTTACTATGATTGTGTTACTGTTGATTTCCCCTTTTATGGCTGTTAGCATTTGGCTTATGTACTGAGGTGCTCCTATGTTGGGTGCATAAATATATACAATTGTTATACCTTCTTCTTGGATTGATTCCTTGATCATTATGTAGTGTCCTTCTTTGTCTCTTGTAATAGTCTTTGTTTTAAAGTCTATTTTGCCTAATATGAGAATTGCTACTCCAGCTTTCTTTTGATATCTATTTAAATGGAATATTTTTTTTATCCCCTTACTTTCAGTCTGTATGTGTCCCTAGGACTGAAGTTGCTCTTTCGTAGAGAGCATATATATGGGTCTTGTTTTTGTATCCATCCAGACAGCCTATGTCTTTTGGTTGGAGCTATTAATCCATTTACATTTAAGGTAGTTATTGATATATATGTTCCTATTACCATTTTCTTAATTGTTTTGGAGTTGTTTTTGTAGGTCTTTTCCTTCTCTTGTGTTTCCTGTGTAGAGAAGTTCCGTTACCATTTGTTGTAAAGCTGGTTTGGTGGTGCTGAATTCTCTGAACTTTTGCTTGTCTGTAAAGGTTTTAATTTCTCCTTTGAATCTGAATGAGATCCTTGCTGGGTAGAGTAATCTTGGTTGTAGGTTATTCTCTTTCATCACTTAAATATGTCTGGCCACTCACTTGGGGCTTGCAGAGTTTCTGCTGAATGATCAGCCATTAACCTTATGGGGATTCCCTTGTATGTTATTTGTTGCTTTTGTCTCACTGTTTTTAATATTTTTTCTTTGTATTTAATTTTTTTTTTTTTTTTTTTTTGGTACACGGACCTCTCACCACTGTGGCCTCTCCCATTGCGGAGCACAGGGTCTGGATGCACAGGCTCAGCAGCCATGGCTCACAGGCCCAGCATGTGGCATGTGGGATCTTCCCGGACTGGGGCATGAACCCATGTTCCCTGCATCAGCAGGTAGACTCTCAACCACTGTGCCACCAGGGAAGCCCTGTATTTAATTTTTGATAGTTTGATTAATATGTGTCTTGGTGTGTTTCTCCTTAGATTTATCCTGTATGGGACTCTCTATGCTTCCTGGACTTGATTGACTATTTCCTTCCCCATGTTAGGGAAGTTTTCAACTATAATCTCTTCATATATTTTCTCAGACACTTTCTTTTTTTATTCTTCTTCTGGGACCCCTATAATTTGAATGTTGTTGCATTTAATGTTGTCCAAGAGCTCTCTGAGACTGTCCTCAATTCTCCTCATTCTTTTTTCTCTATTCTGCTCTGTGGTAGTTATTTCCCATATTTTATATTCCAGGTCATTTATCCATTCTTCTGCCTCAGTTATTCTGCTATTGATTGCTTCTAGAGAAATTTTTATTTCATTTATTGTGTTGTTCATCATTGTTTGTTTGCTCTTTCGTTCTTCTAGGTCCTTTTAACCATTTCTTGTATTTTATCCATTCTATTTCCAAGATTTTGGATCACCTTTAGTATCATTACTCCGAATTTTTTTTCAGGTAGACTGCCTATTTCCTCATCATTTGTTTGGTCTGGTGGGATTTTACCTTTTTCCTTCATCTGCTGCATATTTCTCTGTCTTCTCATTTTGTTTTACTTACTGTGTTTGTGGTCTCCTTTTCACAGCCTGTAGGTTCACAGTTCACTTTGGTTTCCTGTCTGCCTCCAATGGGTGAGGTTGGTTCAGTGGGTTGTGTAGGCTTCCTGGTGTAGGGACTAGTGCTTTGTTCTAGTGGGTGGGACTGTATCTTGTCTTTCTGGTGTGCAAGGCCACATCTGGTGGTGTGTTTTGGGGTATCTCTGAACTTAGTATGACTTTAGGTAACCTCTCTGCTATCGGGTGGGGTTGTGTTCCTGTCTTACTAATTGATTATCATGGTGCATCCAGCACTGGAGCTTGCTGGCCATTGGGTGGAGCTTGGTCTTAGTGTTGAGATGGAGATCTGTAGTAGAACTCTCGCCAAATGAAATTACATTGTGCCAGGAGGTCTCTGTGGTCCAATTCCCTGAACTTGGCTCTCCCACCTCAGAGGCTTAGGCCTGACACCAGGCCAGAGCACCAAGACACTGTCATCCACATGGCTCAGAAGAAAGGGGAGAAAAAGGAAAGGAAAAAAATAAAGAAAATAATAAATAAAAACAATATTAAAATTAAAAAATAATAATAATCATAAAAAAGAAGAGAGCAACCAAACCAATAAACAAATCACCAATGATAACAAGTACTAAAACTATACTAAGGTAAACATAAAAATGAGAAACAAATCAGTCAAAGACAGCAAACCTCAAGTCTACAGTTGCTCTCAAAGTCCACCATCTCAATTGTGGGATGATTTGTTGTCTATTCGGGTATTCCACCAATGCAGGGTACATCAAATTGATTGTGGGGTTTTAATCCACTGCTCTTGAGGCTTCACGGAGAAATTTCCCTTTCTCTTCTTTGTTCGCACAGCTCCTGTGGCTCAGTTTTGGTTTTGGCCCCATCTCTGCATGTTGGTTGACCTCAGCCATCTGTTCCCACATAGACAGGATGGGGTTAAAGCAGCAGCTGATTAGGGGGCTCTGGCTCACCCATGCTGGGGGAAGGGAGGGGTTTGGTATTTATAATTGGAATTCAGGGCGAGCCTGTGGTGGCAGAGGTCAGCATGATGTTGCAACAGCCTGAGGCACACTGTGTGTTCTCCTGGAGTAGTTGCCCCTGGATCACGCAACCCTAGTAGTGGCCTGTTGCACAGACTCCCCACAGGTGTGGATAGCGACCTGTCTTGCACACAGGATTCTTGGTGGCTGCAGCAGCAGTGTTAGTGTTTCATGCCTGTGTCTGGGGTCTAAGCTGATAGCCATGGTTCACACCCTTCCCTAGAACTCTTTTAGGTGGTGTTCTGCCCTCTGCGGACAAGCAGGGAAGGAATCCCCTCTCCTGGCACACCCCAAAACAATTCTCTTGCCTCTTAGGCAGCTCCAGACATTTTCCTGCATTCCCTCCCAGCTAGCTGTGGCGGACTAGCCCCCTTCAGGCTGTGTTCATGCAGCCAACCCCAGTTCTCTCCCTGGGATCTGATCTCTGAAGCCCGAGCCTCAGCTCTCAGCCCCCACCCACCCCACCAGGTGAGCTTACATGCCCCTCAGGCTGGTGAGTGCTGGTTTGCAATGATCCTCTTTGCAGGAATCTCTCTGCTTTTCCCTCTGCACCCCGTTGCTGTGTCCTCCTCTGTGGCTCCAAAGCCTTCCTCCAGCCCACCCCCATCTCCACCAGGGTAGGGTCTTCCTAGTGTGTGGAAAGTTTTCCTCCTTCACAGCTCCCTCCCAGAGGTGCAGGTCCCATCTCTATTCTTTTGTCTCTGATTTTTCTTTTGCCCTACCCAGGTACATGGGGATTTTCTTGCCTTTTGGGAAGTCTGAGATCTTCTGCCAGTGTTCAGCAGGTGTTCTGTAGGAGTTGTTCCACATGTAGATGTATTTTTTTATATATTTGTGGAGAGGAAGGTGATGTCTACATCTTAGTCCCCTGCCATCTTGAAGGTTCCCCCATTCTCTTTATTCTGAACCTAAATACAGTAGGAGGCAAAATAATTAGTCTAAAATCCTATAAAAAATAGAGTTGACATTTATCTAGTCCTCTACTACATAGGGGGCAAATACATACTTTGATAGAAGCCTTCAAATACAAAAGATAAGAGTTGAAATCCTAGAATTGCTTTCCCTAAGAATACCTGTCATTTGAGCATGGTAGAAGACTCAGAATCTAGGCTTGGCCCCTAGCAGAGGGCCATTATTGGAGGATAGAGAAACCTTCAGATATATTGACCAACTTTGAGACACTTTACTGGCAAAATTGGAGGCTTGAAGGAGTTCAAACACAGCTGTTATCAATTATCATCCTTCAGACCTGCTAAATTCTAAAGCTGACTATGATGGGATACAAAAATGTAAAACATTATCTCTGAAAATCAGAGTGAAAATTCCCACAAATCATAGGCTCTGAGGAGGCAAAGACCTAAAAGAGTCTCCTATAAAATCCCTGGATGGTCACATCCACAGTTCAGGAACAAGTCAGAGGTAGACAGTACCTTATCAAAACTGTTATAGAGCCTCAACACAGTTCTGTTCCTGATTTGATTAAGGTGATAAGCTCCTCCCCTCATATGTACCTAACAGATAGAATGTTAAACCCTCTCTGATAAAAGATAACATTATCATGAGTCTATATGTCTCTTTTATATACAAGAAGCAAAATCCAATGAAAAGTCAGTAGAGACAACTACATGTGACTAATAAAGTAGAAAAAAAAAAGCAACAGGTAAAACCATGGTGATCCTGGCATTTGAGCTTAGCAGACAACAACTTCAAATATGATTGAATATCTGATTACACACTTACTATAAACAACTGTAACACAGATACACACACCTATACACATATACAATACTGTAGAAGTTTGAATTGTGTCCCCCATATTTATGTCAAAATCTAACCCCTCAATAGCTATGAATGTAACCTTATTTGGCAGTAGGGTGTTTGCAGATTCAGTAAAGTTAAAATAAGTTCATATTGGAGTAGAATGGGCCCTATATCCAAAGATTACTTTCTTTATAAGGAGAAACAGACATACAGACACATATAGAGGCAAGATGGTCATGTGAAATCTAAGGCAGAAATTGGAGTGATGCACTTACAATTCAAGGAATACCGAAGATTGCCGTCAACTACCAGAAGCTAGGAAGAGGCAAGGAAAGATTCTTTCTTATGGACTTTAGAGGGAGCATGGCCCTTCCAACAACTTGATTTCAGATTTCTAGCCTCAAAACCTGACAGAATAAATTTATGTCCTTTTAAGTCACCTGGTATCTGGTACTTTGTTATGGTAGCTCTAGGAATCTAATATACATACATACAGAAGTATACATGTTGGCAGGCATTGAATTTGACTAACAGAAGTTTATAATCCTTGAGAAAGGAAAGCACATGAGTTGAAATCTGCATTCATCCCAGAATTTTTCCCAAGGGCACTTTCCAAAATATGGTGTAGGTAAACAGACCCTAAGGAGAAAACAACATTCATTGTTGGTACATATAAGAAATGGAGACAGATTGAAATTTAGAGTTGTCAAAGTGGCTGAAATTTAGGGAACAGTGCAGAAAAGATGAGGTGGCCATAAAGAAGGGGGCACAAACATCCACATAATTATTCCTTTCAGATCCTTGAGAAAATCTTAACCTTCACAGGTGAAGACAAGACTCTATTAGACTTGGCAGAGATTAGTTACTGAAGACTGGAGAGTTGAACAGAGATTAAAGAGGCCACACAGTGTAGAGGAAGCATTGGGGTTTAAGCCTAGCCAGAGTGGAGAGACATTATTCGACACACTGGGCTTTCTTGAGACCCTAAGAGCCATACCCCAGAAGTAAAGAACACACCACAGAACAAGGGCTACACTAAGGATGTAAGAAAAAGCTGAAATATAGACCAGAAAAGCTATAAAACAAGCTTCAGCATGACTAAGATGATCTTCTGGCAATTTAACTACATTCTGGGGCAAAATATGATACTCCAGAGAGGAAGATTTACATAATCAAAATATTTCTCAACATTTAAGGAACAATGTATAACATACAGTAAAAAAACTATCAGATGTGTAAAAAGTCAGTAATAAAGAAATACAATACTCCATAAAAGAAGACCCAGATATGATCCAAATATAAAAGATAACAGAAGGACCTAAAAATAACTATAATTAATATGATAATGAAAATAGAAGAAAAGGTGGAAATAATCCAAAGAGATATAGCATTTCAAAAGAAAATCAGAATCTATAAAATGTATCAAATGAATATTAGGTAACTTCAAAAGACAATATCTATATCTCAAAATTTATTAGAGTGTTATAACATGAGATGGAACACAAGACACAAGATTAGTAAATGTGAAGAAATAATAAAAGATCCAAAGGGAGCATAGAGATAACAAGAATACACAGATCCAAGAGTAAGGAACTCATGGGACACAATCAAAATGTCTAACATACATGTAATTGTAATCCTAGATGAGAAGAAAATGAATGGAAAAGAATCCACATGTGAAAAATTAATGATTTTAAAATCTGGCAAAATATCTCAATCTGTAGATTGAAAAAAATCAGCAAATAATAAATAGGATAATGTGCTGAAAAAAGTAAAAAACTAATTTTGAAGTTAGTAGAATATTATTCAACAAAGATAAAATAAAGGAATTTGCAGGGTTTTTTTAAAGCTGAATTTATTCATCACCAGCATATCCAAACTACCAAAAAAAAGAAAAAAAAAAAAAAACTCCGTATGAAGAAAAATAATCCTAAATGAACGAGGTACCAAGGTACCATTAAAAGGAATGAAGGGCTTCCCTGGTGGCGCAGCGGTCGAGGGTCCACCTGCCGATGCAGGGGACACGGGTTCGTGACCCATTCTGGGAAGATCCCACATGCTGCAGAGCAGCTAGGCCCCTGAGCCATGGCTGCTGAGCTGGCGCGTCTGGAGCCTGTGCTCTGCAATGGGAGAGACCACAACAGTGAGGGGCCTGTGTACCGCAAAAAAAAAAAAAAAAAAAAAAAAAAAAAAAAAAGGAATGAAGAGCACCAGAAAAGACAAATATGTGGCTAAATGGAAATGCATTTAAAACTCAATAATAATGTCTATTTAGATTTGAAATGCATGTTACAAATAAATTATACAATAAAACATAATGGTTGGAGGAAGTAAATGGAGTTAAACTATTATAAATTTCTTTTGTTTGTGAAATAGTAAAAATTACTTAACCAAAAGTAGAATCTAATATGTAATAAATGCTTATGTAATCCCTTAGGTAACCACTTATTAATAAAAAGAGACATAACTAAAATCTAATACAACAACAACAAAATAATGAATACTTGATTAATACAAAAGAAGCAAGGAGAGAGGAATAAAGAAACACAGATGAGCCAATTAAAAAAAAACAAGATGGTAGATTTTAACTATATCATTAATTACATCCAATTTGAGTTGCCTAATTTCTCATCTTAAAAGACAAATATTGCTGTCATGAATTAAGAAAAATCTATGTGCCAATTTCAATCAACATATTTTAAATATAATAGATAAAGGTTAAAAGTGAAAAGATGGGAAAATATATAAACAAAAACTATTCTAAAAAGCTACTGTGGCCTCATTGATATTAGGAAAAGTATACTTTAGGAAATAAGTCTTGTGAGAAATAACGAAGGAAATTTCATAAAAGTAATGAGAGCAATACAACTGGAAAATATAAAAATCCAAAAGTTGTCGTATCTAGTAACATAGCTTTGAAATAGCATACATAAAGCAGAAATTGACTGAAACAAAAGAAGAGATAGACAAGTCCAAAATTATAGCTGGAGATTTAA
The DNA here is from genome assembly GCF_039906515.1 of Pseudorca crassidens. Taxonomy (NCBI): domain Eukaryota; kingdom Metazoa; phylum Chordata; class Mammalia; order Artiodactyla; family Delphinidae; genus Pseudorca; species Pseudorca crassidens. The sequence goes on along the minus strand of NC_090317.1, from coordinate 46,725,295 downwards.
AAACACCTCTTTTGGTAACTGATAGAATAAGCAAACAAAAGTCAATATGAATGTAGAAGATTTAAGTAAGGCAAAAAATTGATCTAGTTGAAATATCTACACTACTATATCCAACATCTGCAGAATACACATTTTTTTCAAACACACATGGTACATACAACACAATAGAGCATATCCTTGGATACGAGCTAAGTCTCAAAAATTGCAAAGAAGAGAGTGGTGTCAACGAAATGGCAGACTAGCAAACTCCAGGCTCACATTCACCTATAGAAACATTTGAAAAACAATTATAATGACTTTATATAGGATTTCTAGAAAACTGTTCAAAGGTCTGCAGCAACAAACAGAATTCCCAGTCAAAATGAGAAACGATAGGAAAATTCATGACATTTTTACGCACCCTTGCCCCACATTCTCACTAGGACAGCACAATGCTGTCTGAGGGAGGCAGCAGGCCAGGTCTTAGTTCCTTCCCTCAAACCAGAGGAAGGAGAGTGGACTTCACTTGTAACATTCAAACCAATCTGGGAGATGAATGAAGGATTGATCTCTGTTTCACCTAATTCAGAGCTTAGGTAGGGAAAAGCAGTTTAGCACACATCTCAGGCTAGGAAAAGTTGTGTGGAGTACAGTGCATTGCACATGGGTGTTGATTGTGAAAGCTGCAGGGGAACTATGGACCTCAAGACTCCTGCTTCAAGGAGATCATAAGAAAATACAATAGAACATCTAAGGCTGTGAGAAGAAGCAGGAGTGAAATTCCTTGGGAAAATAGGTTATTTAAAAACAGACATGTATAAGCAGGGGGCATCAAAAAAAGCACGCACATAGGCCCAGGCAAGATGCATGCCAAGAAAAGGCCTGAGGAAAACTTAATCCTTCATGCCAGGCTGATCTCAAAGCACAGAACACACTATGATAAATAGTGAAGGTCATCCCTGGCAGAGAGCCTGTCTTCAGAGACTCAGAGGTGGCTGCTTTTATTTTCAACAGCAACAAGAAAAAAATCAAAAAGCATACAAAGAAACAGGAAAACATGGCCTATTCAAATAAAGAAAATAAAATCACAGAAAATGTCCCTAAAGAAACAGGCATCAAAAATAATAGACAAATAATTTAAAACACGATCTTAAATGTGCTCAGAGTGTTAAAGAAAACATTGACACAGAACTAAAGGAAATCCGGAAAGGCATATATGAACAAAATCATAAATATCATCAAAGAGGTAGAAATTACAGCATGAAACAGAACAGAAATTCTGCATCCTAAAAATAAAATAACTGAAATTTAAAGTTCACCAGAGAGGTTCAACAACAGAAGAGACCGAAGTTTCAGCCATTTTTTTTCTTTTATCGAGGTATATTCGACATACAATATTATGTTAGTTTTATGTGTACAGTAGTGATTCAACATGTGTATACATTGTGACATGAACACCACAATAAGTCTAGATACCATCTGTCACCATACAAAGTTAATGCAATGTTACATTATTGATTGTATTCCCCACGTTGTACGTTTTGTCCTCATGACTTATATTCATTTTATAACTGGAAGTTTGTGCCTCTTGATCTCCTTCATCCAATTCACTCACTCCAAACTTCCTTCCACCAGCAAATATCTGTTCTCTGTATCTGAGTCAGGGTTTTATTTCATTTATGTGTTTCTTTCAGTTTTTAAAATTTCAGATATAAGTGAAATCATGCTGTATTTGTCTTTCTCTGTCTGACTTATTTCACTTAGCATAACACCCTCTAGGTCCCTTCATGTTGTGGCAATGGCAAGATGTCTTTCTTTTTTAATGGCTGAATAGTAGTCCATTGTATATTCCATATATATATATATATATATATATATATATATGTATGTATAAATAAAACTTCTTTATCCATTCAACCATAATGGACACTTAGTTTCCATATCTTGGCTACGGTAAATAATGCTTCAAAGAACATATGGGTGCATATATCTTTTCAAATTAGTGTTTTCATTTTCTTCACACAGATACTCAGAAGTGAAATTGCTGGATAATATGTTATTTTTTTCAGTTTTTGAGCAATCTCTATACTGCTTTCAGTACTGGCTGCACCAATTTACATTCTCACCAACAGTGCATGAGGTTTCTCTTTGCCTCACATTCTTGTTAACACTTGCTATTTCTTTTAGATAATAGCCATTCTAATAAGTGTGAGTTAATATCTCATTGTGGTTTTGATCGGCATATCCCCAATGATTAGTGATGTTAAGCATCTTTTCATGTGCCTATTGGCCATCTGAATGTCTTCTTTGGAAAAAGAACTATTCACATCCTCTTCCCATTTTAAAAAAATTGGATTGTTTGTGGGACTTCCCTTGTGGCACCGTGGTTAAGAATCTGCCTGCCATTGCAAGAGACACGTGTTTGATTCCTGGTCCAGGAAGATCCCACATACTGCGGAGCAACTAAGCCCATGTGCCGCAACAACTGAGCCTTCACTCTAGAACCCATAAGCCACAACTACTGAGCCCATGTGTCACAACTACTGAAGCCTGCATTCCTAGAGCCCATGCTCTACAACAAGAGAAGACATGGCAGTGAGAAGCCCATGCACCAAAACAAAGAGCAGCCCTCACTTTCCCCAACTAGAGAAAGCCATGTGCAGCAATGAAGACCCAACATAGCCAAAAATATTTTTTTAAATTGGATTGTTTATTTTGTTTGGATTTGTATGACTTCTTTAAATATTTTTTGTATTCACCCTTTACTAGACATATCATTTTCAAATATCTTTTCCCATTTAGTAGTTTGCCTTTTCATTTTGTTGACAATTTCCTTAACTGTGCAGAAGCTTTTTAGTTTGAGAGTTCCATTTGTTTTTTTTTATGCCCTTGCCCTTTGAGTCAGATCCAGAAAAAAAATCACAAAGACTGATGTCAAGCAGCTTGCCACCTACATCTTCATCTAGGAGTTTGATGGTTTCAGACCTTACAGTCAAGACTTTAATCCATTTTAAGATAATTTTTGTATAAATGTAATATAATGATCCAGTTTCATTCTTTTGCATGTAGTTGTCCATTTTTTCCAGCACCATTTATTAAAGAGGTAATCTTATCTCCACTGAATACTGTTAACGCCCTTGTCAAATATTAGTTGACTAAATATGTTTAAGTTAATTTGGGGGCTCCCAATTCTGTTCAGCTGATCGATGTGTCTGTTTTTATGACAGTACCACACTGTTTTAATTACTATAGGCTTGTAGTATAGTTTGAAATCAGAAAATGTAATGCTTCTCACTTTGTTCTATTTTCTCAGGATTTCTTTGGCTATCAGAGGTCTTTTGTGGTTCCACATAAATTTTAGGATGGTTTTTACAATTTCTGGGAAAAATGTCACTGGAATTTTGATAGGGATTGCCTTGAATCTATAGATGGCTTTGAGTATATGGACATTTTAACAATATTAAGTTTTTTAATCTATGAGCATTGAATATCTTTTCATTTATTTCTGTCTTCAGTTTCTTTCATCAGTGTCTTATAGTTTTCTGTGTATAAGTTTTTCACCTCCTTCATTAAATGTATTCCTAGGTAGAGATTGGTTCAAGATGGTGCAGTAGAAAGATATGCATTCACTCCCTCTTGTGAGAGCACCGGAGTCACAACTAACTGCTGAACAATCATCAACAGGAAGACACTGGAACTCACCAAAAATATATATCCAAAGACAAAGGAGAAGCTGCAATGAGATGGTAGAAGGGGTGCAATCACAATAAAATCAAATCCCATAACTGCTGGGTGGGTGACTCACAAACTGGAGAACAATTATACCACAGAAGTCCACCCACTGGAGTGAAGGTTCTGAGCCCCATGTCAGGCTTCCTAACCTGGGGCTCTGGCAACAAGGGGAGAAATTCCCAGAAAATCAGACTTTGAATGCCTTCAGGATTTGATTGCAGGACTTTGACAGGGCTGGGGGAAACAGAGACTCCAATCTTGGAGGGCACACACAAAGTAGTGTGTGCATCAGGACCAAGGGGGAAGGAGAGTGACCCCATAGGAGACTGAACCAGACCTACCTGTTAGTATTGGGGGGGTCTCCTGCAGAGGCAGGGTATGGCTGTGGCTCACCATGAGGACAAGGAAACTGGCAGCAGAAGTTCTGGGAAGTACTCCTTGGTGTGAGCCCTCCTGGAGTCCACCATTAACCCCGCCAAAGAGCCTGTAGTCTCCAGTGTTGGGTTGCCTCAGGCCAAACAACCAAAAGGGAGGGAACTCAGCCCCACCCACCAACAGACAAGTGGATTAAAGTTTTACTGAGCTCTACCCACCAGAGCAACACCCACTACCCACCACCAGTCCCTCCCATCAGGAAGCTTGCACAAGTGTCTTAGATAGCCTCATCCACCAGAAGACAGACAGCAGAAGCAAGAAGAACTACAATCCTGCAGTCTTTGGAATGAAAACCACATTCACAGAAAGATAGACAAAATGAAAAGGCAGAGGACTATGTAAGAGAAGAAGGAACAAAATAAAACCCCAGAAAAACAGCTAAATGAAGTGGAGATAGACAACCTTCCAGAAAAATAATTCAGAATAATGATAGTGAAGATGATCCAGGACCTCAGAAAAAGAATGGAGGCAAAGATTGACAAGATGCAAGAAATGTTTAATAAAGACCTAGAAGAATTAAAGTACAAACACCTAGAAGAATTAAAGAACAAACAGAGATGAACAATACAATAACTGAAATGAAAAATACACTAGAAGGAATCAATAGCAGAATAACTGAGGCAGAAAAATGGATAAGTGACCTGGAAGACAAAATGGTAGAATTCACTGCTATGGAACAGAATAAAGAAAAAAGAATGAAAACAAGTTTATTCCTAGGTATTTTATTCTTCTGATGCAATCAAAATGGGATTATTTTCTTAATTTCTCGTTCTGATAGTTAATTATTAGTGTATAGAAACAACATATTTCTGCATATTTATTTGGCATTCTGCAATTTTACTGAATTCATTTTTTACTTTTAATAGTTTCTTCGTTGTCTTTATGGTTTTCTATATATAGTATCATATCATCTGCTATTAGTGATAATTTTACTTCTTCCTTTCTAATTTGTATGCCTTTTATTTCTTCTTCTTTCATAATCAATATGGCTAGCCAGTCAATGCTATATTGAATAAAAGTGAAGAGAATGGAATCCTTGTCTTGTTCCTGATCTTATAATGAAAACTTTCAGATTTTCACAGTTGAGTACAATATTAGCAGTGAGTTTGTCATATATGGCCTTTATTGTGTCGAGGTATGTTTCCACTGTACTCAATTTGTTGAGAGTTTTTAACATAATTGGATGTTGAATTTTGTCAAATGACTTTCTGCTTCTATTGATATAATCATATGATTTTTTCTTTCATTTTCTTAATGAGGTATATCATGTTGATTGATTTGTGATGTTGAAATCTTTTTGCATGCCTATAATAATTCCTACTTCATCATGGTTTATGATTCTTTTAATGTATTGTTGAATTTGGCTTGCTAATATTTTGTTGAGAATTTTTGCATCATATTTATCAGAAATATGTCAGCCAGCTTTTAAAAAGCACACTTAAAATGATTAATTCGAAGTATCAAAAAGAAAAAAAAACCAAAGAAAAGTGAACAGAGGCTAAGGAATCTATGATAAACTATCAAGCAGATGAATATAATAATTAGGAGAGTGTCAGAAGAAGACATGAGAGAGGAAAAAGATAGAGATAATTGAAGGAATAATGGTCAAAATTTTCCCAAATTGGAGGAAATACATGTATCTACAAATCCAAGAAGCTCAATGAAATCCAAATAGGATATGTCAAAGACACCTGCACCAAGGTACATTATAATTGAAATTTTGAAAGACAAGACAAAGAGAGAATCTTGAAAGCAGCAAGAAAATAGTGACTGGTAGTGTACAAATCTTCAATAAGATTAGCAATGGATTTTTTAGCAGAAAACTTGGAGGCCAGAGGCAGTGGGATAATATATCTAAATTGCTGAAAGAATGAACTGTTAAATGAAAATCATGTATCCATCGGAGTAATTAGGCAATAAAAACAAATATAAAGCATACAAATTGTAAAGGAAGTTGTAAAATTTTCTCTGATTGCAGATGACATGACTATTTATGTAGAAAATCCTAAACATTCCACAAAAAAAAAATTGTTAGAACTAATAAACAAATTAGGCTAAGTTACACAATAGAAATCAACACAAGAAAACGTTTCCTTTTTATACATCAACAATGACCAAACCAAAAAGGAAATTAAGAAAAACATTCCATTTACAATAGCATCAAAAAGAAAAAAATACTTAGAAATAAATGTAACCACAGAAATGAAAGACTTCTATACTGAAAATTGTAAAATTGTTGAAACAAATTAAAGACACAAAATTATCAATATATATCTCATGTTCTTGGGCTGAAGAATTTAATATAATTAATGTGCTGATACTACCCAAAGTGATCTGCAGATTCAATGCAATTCCTATTAAAATACTAATGATAGTTTTTGCAGAAATATAACAATCCATACTAAAATTTATATGAATTCCCAAGGGACCCAAATGATGAAAAAACTGTTGAAATTGAACAAATTTTCAGGTCTCACACTTTCTGATTTCAAATATTACTACAAACTACAGTAATCAAAATAGTGTAATAATAACATAAAAACAGATGTATAAGACCAAGAAATAGATGAGAGATCCCAGAAGTACACACTCACACATATTGTCAAACGATTTTCATCAAGGTTTCCAAAACCATTCAATGGGGAAATAGTCTTTTCAACAAATTTTGTGGAAAAACCTGGTTGTCCACATGCAAAACAATGAAGTTACACCCTTATATTATACCATACACAGACACACACACACACACACACACACACACAAGCCCCCAAAATTGATCAAAGTTATAAATGTAAGAGTTAAAAGTATAAAACTCCTAGAAGTATATATGGGGAAAAGATTCATGATATAGGACTTGGCAATGATTTCTTGAATAGGACATCAAAAGTACAGGCACCAATAACAAAATAAAATATATAAGTTGGGCTTCATCAAAATTAAAAACTCTTGTGCATCAAAAGACATTATTAATAGAGGCAAAAAGCAACCCACAGAATGAGAAAAAAATACCTGTATATCATATATCTGATAAGTGATTGATATCTAGGACATATAAAGAACTCTTCCACCTCAACAACAACAACAACAACAAACAAAAATTCACTTTAGAAAGGAGCCAAGGACTTTTTTTTTTTTGGCCACATGTGAGATCTTAATTCCCCAAGCAGGGATCTAATCTGTGTCCCCATGCCCTCTTAAACACTGGACCACCAGCGAAGTCCCCCAATGACTTTAAAAAACAATTATTGGAGTAGAGGTAATTTACAATGTTGTGTTAGTTTCTGTTGTAAAGAAAAGTGAATCAGTTATACATATACATAGATTCACTCTTTTTTAGATTCTTTTCCCATATAGGTCATTATAGTGTATTGAGTAAAATTCCCTGTGCTATACAGTAGGTCCTTATTAGTTATCTATTTTATATATGGTAATGTGTATATATCAACCCAAACCTCTTCATTTATCCCTCCCCTCCTTTCCTGCCTGGGTAAACATAAGTTTGTGTTCTACATTTGTGACTCTAAAAATAAGCCAAAGACTGTAATAGACATTTCTTGGAAGAAGATATTCAGAAAGTAAATAGGCACATGAAAATAATTGTCAGCATACTAGTCATCAGGCAAATGCCAATCAAAAGCAAAATGAGATACTGCTTTGCACACATTAGATTTGCTGTTATAAATAAGAAAAAGGTAAAATGAAACAAAAGTGAAAGAAACAGAACATAACAAATGTTGGTGGGGATTACAAAACTTAGAACTGTTGTGCATTGCTGGTAGCTGAGTAAACTGGTGAAGCCATTGTGGAAAACTATACAGTGGTTCCTCAGAAAATTGAACAGAATTAATATACAAATTAGCAATTTTTCTGGGTATATACCCAAAATAAGTGAAAGCAGGGACTTGAACAGATATTTGTATACCCCTGTTCATAGCAGTTTTATTCACAATAGCCTAAAAAGGGAAACAATTCAATGTACATTAATGGATGGATGGTTAAACAAGTTATGGTATAACCACAGAGTGGAATATCATTCACCCTTAAAAAGGAAAGAAATTCTGATGCTTGCTACAATATGAATGGGAGGACATTATGCTAAATAAAATAAGCCAGATATGAAATGACAATTAATGTATGAGTCCACTCACATGAAATACCTAGAGTAGTCAAATTCATAGACAGAAAATACAGTGTTCTTGCCAGTAGTTGAGGAGGGGGGAATGGGCTATTCTTGTTTAATGAATACAGAGTTTCAGTTATGAAAAATTTCTGGAAATGGATAGTGATAATAGTTGTACAACAATTTGACTGTACTTAATTCCATTAAAATGTATATTTAAAACAGTTAATTGGTTAATTTTATGTTATGCTTACTCTATCACGCTAAAAAGTAATTGCAAAGATTTGATATCACACAGAGTGTGACAGAGTATAATTAAATAGGCATTCAATAACAAAAAAAAAAACCTAGAAAATATCGAAATGCATGGAAACAATGTAATTCTAAATAACTCATAGGTCAATGGATGAATGAGTGTAAATTAAAAAGATAAAATGAATGATTATGGTAATATGACAAATCACAATGTGTGAGATGCAACAAAACTGGGAGATTATTTATAGCTTTAAATACATATATTAGAGAGGTGAAAAAAGTTAAAAGTCATTGATCTCAATTTCCAATTCAAAAAGGTAGAAAAAGGACAGCATATAAAACTTAAGGAAAATAGAGGAAAAGGATATATAAACTTAAAAGCAGAAATAGAAAACTGATATACAATGGAGAAAGTTCAACACAGTCACACATTTATTTTTTATGACATTAATAAAATTAATAAACCCATAGCAAGATTGATCAAGAAATAGAGAATGCACAAATTACCAATATAGGAAATAAAAAAAGAGTCATCTTGAAGACCCTGCATATATTAAAGCATAATAAGAGCATATTATAAACAACTTTATTCCAAAAAAGTTAACAGATTAAATGAAATGGACAAATTCCTTGAAAGACATAATTTGCTAAAACTGATACAAAATGAAATGCAAAATCTGAATAGTAAGATCATTTATTAATTAAAACAAATCTGTAATTAAAAATCTTCCTACGAAGAAAATTCTAATCCTGGATGGTTTCCCTGGTGAATTCTGGCAAACACTTATCAATGATACCAGTCTTACACATAAATGGAAATATTTTCCAACTCTTTATATAAGCCTAACATAACCATAATACCAAAACCTGACAAGGACATTGCAGGAAAGAAAGATCATAGGCCATATTAAACTTAGATGCAAAAATTCTTCAACAAAATATTAGCAATTATAATCCAGTGATATATAAAAAGAATAATGCATCATGACCAATTAGAGTTTATTCATGCAAGGTTGGTTTAACATTTGGAAATCAATCAGTATAATTCTACACATTAGCATACTAAAGGGGGAAAAGTATGATCATCTCATAGAGGCAGGCAAAATATTTGATAACACTGAACACGAATTTATGGTAAAACTCAAAATTAGCAAGAGAGCTTATTTAATTTGGTAGACAATGCCCACTGAAATTTATAGAAAATATTAATTTAATGGTGAAAAATGGAACACTTAACCCCTGATGTTATAATTATTCAAGGATGACCACCAGTACCACTTATATTTATTATTTAATGGAAGTTCTAATTGGATAAGACATTGGAAAAGCAATGAAACAATCATTCACATAGGACTTGTCAATGAGCATATAAAATCTAAAAAGATATTAGAAACTCTTAGAATTAATAATGGAATTTAACGAGATCAGTGCTTACAAGATCAACATAAAGTATCATTTTCTCCATATACTAGCAGGAACATTAAAATTTATACTTTAATTATAATACCATTTAAGATACTGTTAAAATATTAAGTACCTAGGAAATAATTCTAAAGAGAGATACGCAAGATTTCTATATGGAAAAGTACAAAAATATCACTGAGAAAAACTGATAACCTGAATAAATTCCTGGTCCTGGATTAGAGGACTTTATATTAAGATGTACATTCTCGAAAAACTGATATATGCATTCAAATCAAAACCAATCAAAATCCCAACAGACTTTTTGTCGAGTATAATGAGCTGATTTAAAAATTTATATAGAAATGCAAATGACAGAGAATAGTAAGGCAGTCTGGAAGAAAAACAAAGCTGGAAGGCTTATAATGTCAGAGTTGTGACTTCTTTTAGAAATTAAAAAGTGGGATACTAAAAAAAAAAAAGTGGGATACGGACACAAGAATAGACAAATAGACTAATGGACCATGTAGAAGGGTCCAGAAATAGACAATACCTATGTCAATCACCTGGTATATGATGAAATTGAAATTACATAGCACTGTGAAAATTATGGAATTTCAGTAAATTATACTGGGTCAATTTGTTATCCAATGTGTAGGAAATAAATTTTTGCTTCTATATGTCATTATAAACAAAAAAGACTAAACAGAAGATATGAATATGACAGATAATGAAACTTTTACAGGAAAATATGTAAGAATATCTTCATGTCCATTTGCACACAGAAAACTAAAATTACCAATCATAAAGAGGAAAATTTGACTATATTATTACTTTTAAGACTTCTCTTCATAAAACGATACTAATGAAAGAGTGAAAAGGTAACACACAAAGTGAGAGAAATATTCCCAAAACATATAAATCCCCACCAAAAAATATTGGTATCCAGAATACATATTAAAATAAAATATTTCAAATAAATAGAAGAGGAGAAACAATACAATTTCTAAATGGGCAAAAGACTTAAACAAGTACCTTAGAAAAACGATATCGAAATTTTCAATACGTGTCATTTTTCATCAAGGCAAATTCAAATAAAACCAAGTCTCGATAACATTATATACTTTGCAGAATGACTAAACTGAAAAAGGCAATAAATTGTGTTCCTATTCTTATTTCTTTCTTTTGGTGGAAACATATAATTTACATGTTAAGTATACATTTAGGAGTGGAATTGCTGTCTCAAAACGTATGTACATTTTCACTTTAGGATAAACTGTCAAACAATTTTCAAAGTGTTTGTGCCAATTTACCTTCCCACAAACAGTTTATAAGAGTTCTAGTAGCTCTTGAAACTTGTCTGTATAAATATTATTCATAAGCAAATAATATATAAATTGTGGTATTTTCACAAAATGGAATTCTGTATAAAGCAAGGAGAATGAGAAAATTACAAGTACACACAACAATATGGTTGAATCTTACAAACATAATATTACATAAAATAATCCAGGCATAAAATAATACATAATGTCTTATTTCATATGTTTTAAAATAATATATGGTGTCAGAAGCCAGATTAGGGGTTATTTTTGATGGTGGGTGGGAAGAGGTGGTTAGTGATGGGAAGTGCAAATTACAATAAGTACAAGGAAGGGGGAGAAAGGTTAGAATGTTACTAGCAGAAAGCGACCACATGATCACAGACTTTGGTGTCACAGAGAGGAAAGAGCACAGGCTTTGGGATCATATCAAAGTGGATGTTAATCTTTACTCTGCTACAAGCTGATTAACCCTAAGCAAATTAATTAACTCTCAGATATTCAGGGATGACAATTCTTATTTTACATGGATTTTGTGAAAGTTAGAGAAAATTTGTGAAACGAATTTAGTTTCATGGTTGGCATATGATAATGTTTAAAAAAATGTTTAAAAAGTTACTATTTTATGTAAGGGGAATTAATATGACAGAGTACAGTAGTGTAAGTCTTTCTGTGGCTAGAGTGAATGGCTTGTGCTATACAGGAAAGAGCTACCTGGATAGATAAACTGAGGCTATAGTGTAAAGAAAGAAAGTAAACTTGACATTTTAGGCACTAGTAAGCCATTGTGAATTCTTAAGCATAAAAGCAACATAGTTCATTGTTGTATTTTATAGCAAGATTATTCTGGCAATGAATATACAAAGGAGATTGGAAGACAGGCAGTGGCTACTGGAGTTTGAGTTTGGAAAAAGATATTATTGTATGAATCCAGGTTAAAGATAATTAGTCCTAAAACAGGATTATGGTAAGGGAAATGTTGTGACGGGACACGAGTATCTATTTAGCAGAAGAATCCATGGCACTTCTTGAAAGATTATATTGAAAGGACAAAACATGAAAATTTTCAAGTTGATTATGGGGTTCTTAGCTTGCTTGGATCATTTATATAGAGGTGGAAAATAGGTAATTTTGTAAAAGATGCTAATTCATTTGCAGGCGTATAGAATTTGACATGATTAGTCAAGAGTAGGTTTTCTTTAAGCAATCAACAAAAGAATTTTCACACATACCTCCTTTTGTATTTGTGTGCCTTACTTATCTTCAGTTTTGCCTTCTGTTCTTGCTATTATTTTCCAAAACTTTTACTTCAGGTTTTCTTGCTGAAGATTACTTGGAAGGTCAGGCTGTATAGTGAATGGCTTTTTAGGTTTTGAAATGATATCTGAATTAACATGAGGTACTAATTACAAAAAGAGGTCACAAAGGCTGCTTACTTTGTTCCATCCAGCCAGCTCCTGCAGAGCAGGTTTTAACCTCAACTCCATGGGAGATATGTCATCAAGACTTGAAATTTTCTCTGCCATATAGTTCATGTTCAGCTTGAATAAAGGAAGCTGCTTCCAACACCAGATTTCATAGTCTGATACCACAATCATAAATATTTTCCCTATCAGTTAATATAAAGGTGAACTTAATTTAAGATTCATTTATGGGGACTTCCCTGGTGGTTCAGTGGTTAAGAATCTGCCTGCCAATGCATGTGACATGTGTTCGAGCCGTGGTCCAGGAAGATCCCACAGGCCATGGAGCAACTAGGCCTGTGAGCCACATCTACTGAGCCCGTGTGCCACAACTACTGAAGCCTGCGTGCCTAGAGCCTGTGCTCGCAACAAGAGAAGCCACCACAATCAGAAACCCACGTACTGCAACAAAGAGTAGCCCCCGCTTGCCGCAACTAGAGAAAGCCCGCAAGCAGCAACAAAGACGTGAGAGAGTAGCATTGACATATATACACTACCAAATGTAAAATAGATAGCTAGTGGGAAGCAGTTGCATAGCACAGGTAGATCAACTAGGGCTTTGTGACCACCTAGAGGGCTGGGATAGGGAGGGTGGGAGAGAGATGCAAGAGGGAGGGTATATGAGGATATACGTATACATATAGCTGATTCACTTTGTTATACAGCAGAAACTAACACAACATTGTAAATATGTTAAAAAGAAAAGACCCAACACAGGCAAAAATAAATAAATAAATTTTAAAAAAGATTCATCTATAGAGACTAACTCTATAGAAATATAATGCCGTAATACATGATGAACTAAACAAATGGATTTTGTCATATATTCTTACGTACTACAAGCATTCTTGGTGAAAATAATGAATTTTAGGAGACAATGAGAATGTTTCTCTCTCTTCACTCTCTCTCTGTGTGTCTCTGTCTCTGTCTCTCTCTCCTTCTCTCTCTATAAATCACGACAAAGTTAAATTTCCCTTAAGAGTGCAACCAAAACAATAGAGCTCATTAATACTGGGAATCCTTCCAAGTTTCTCTTACAATGATGCTGTGCTGTTCTAGAAGGTTAAAGTACACAAATAGTTACATCCTGTTGAAAAAGTTCAACCAATCCATGGAATGAGATTCCCTTTTGAAAAAAAAAAAAACAGATTGAACCACTATTGATACTCAAGGAGAGCCTTATCCCTTGCAGTATATACATTGTGTAAGGTCTATACATACTCTTGCACTACTTGGGATTTTGACTAGTCTGTTGAGCATGCTTATTCTCAGTGAGAACTGGTATACATAGTAGTTTTAATCAGCTTTGGAGGGACTTTCTTCCCCTTGCCTCTTAGTGAGATTTTCCACTCTATTGGTGCACTGGAAACAATCCCTGTGCTCTCCAATCCAATCTCTTTTCCCAAGTCCATCACTGCCACCAGAGGCCACTCATTATCTGTAGCCTAAAATTACATTTTCCCCCTTGAGGCCCAAGGCTCCCTACCAAATTACTAATTGTTTATTTCTCCCCTGACTATAAATAATTGCTTCTCCCATTGGATATGTATTGTTAATATTGAAATAATTCAAAGTGAGATAGGATTTTATTTCACTCCCTTAAGAAAGGCATGAAACTATTTTTTCCATATATACATTTTCTTTAGATAAGTCTGTGCTAGTGGCAAAACCATCCTCCTTTTTACTCCACTGAAATTTCTAACTCAACTTTTATATTTTTCTCTTGCTTCAGTACAGGTACTTACCCATGATAGGGTGAAGAAAACTTGGAAGACTGGGATATGAAACTAGAACTTTACACCTGGATGAGAAACACTCATTGGGACCAATTCAGTTAGTGGTGCTAAGAGCCCAATCCATCGTCCAATGCACAGCATTCAAAGTGAATGATAGCTATACTTTGAAGCTCACACAAGCATACAGGTGGCCATATACCTCCACTAATGGATGGATAACAGCTGTGGGGTAGTGATACTCAAAATCTAGGTAAGCAAGAGGCAGGATGGAAGTTATCAAGTGGGTAACAGAGCTATAGTCATTGTTCTGGGGTTCAGTAATAGGGTTTGGGGCAGAGGGATACAAACCAAAGAAAAGGTGAAACCTAGATCCTGAAGTACTAGGCAGCTTACAAAGAAAAATGATTCAAATACAAGTATAAAAACTAAATTACATACTTAAGAAACTGGTTACAGTGGAAGAACTTCACCTGCTCTAGGGGTAATGTGACACTAAGTCTCAGAGTACTGAATGATAGCTACTTATATGCATTACCTTCTGGAAAACATTTCTCCTAGAGAAGCTGATGGAGGTGAAAATAGGGAAAAGCTAAATTTTAAGACAAGAGTTAGCAAACATTTTCTGTAAAATGTCAGAAAGAACTATTTTAGACATGAGGGCCATACAGTTGCAGATATTCAGTTGTGCTTCTGTGGGGCAAAAACAGCCATAGACTAAACCAATGGTTATAACTTCATTTCCCAAAAAAATATTGCTACAAAAACAAAACAATACAAAACAAAACAAACAAACAAACAAACAAAAAACAGATAGCAGGCCAAGTTTTGCCCACAGGCTGTAGCTTGTTAATCCCTGTTTTGGGAGGATATTTAATGGTCTCTGGTAAATGGAGGATAAGCTTAACAAAAATTAGTACCACTGTCTGCCTTCTTTTCTTTTAGTCATCAGCCTTCCTAAATCTATTAACCAACTACTCTCAAATACTTCTTTTCAGCCTTCTTAATTGAATTGGTCTGTTTATTTATGTAAGTAAGGCTTAGAAGAGTATGATTAACTTCAGATCACAATTATAAGAAAATAATTGAATGTTATAAACAAGACAGATAACAGAGTGCAATGATATTTTACCTTCTGTCTACATATACCTGTTTTTCCTTTCTTTACTTTCATAACTAGAGCACAGGGAGATCCTTCCTCAAAAGTACTGCATAATCTTTGCCTGTAAATTCTGTACAACATAGCTATTACCCAGTTATTTCTGGTGACAATATAAGTAGGACAGTGTTCCCAAAGAAAATTAAGGCTTCTTCTTATTTTGAAGCTCTGAGTAATACAGATCAGAAGACATAGGTCAGAAAAGGAGAAGCAGACACTAATAATTATCATGGAGCCCCAAACTGTTTTCTGAATAATTTATTTCACTGAAATCACGTGGTGAGCTTTAGGCTGAAAAATATAGATTATATGACCCAACTGTACTATATTCTGGTTCAGCTTAAATGTAGAAATGTAGAAAATGTAGTGCACAGAAAACAATTCTCTCAAGGTTATTGAGATGCTGCCTCCAGGTTTGAAGTATGAAAAGTTCCTGCTGAATAAAACATAATTCTCAACTTTTAGGTTGTACATATTTTTTTTAGTTGACAGTTATGGCTGACCAATGAAGAGACCAGAGCAGATTCCTCTACTTCATCTGAACTCTATGAGGATCCAGAGCCTTGGTACCAGCAAAGGCCTCCTGTGCCCATCCACCACCTGAGGGAGCTCAGATGAATTTGGCTGTGTGACTGACAAGGTCTTGGTGCTCTTGGTGCTCAGGTGTCAGGCCTGAGACTCTGAGGTGGGAGAACTGAGTTCAGGACATTGGTCCACCAGAGACCTCTGGGCCCCACATGATCTCAAATGGTGAAAGTTCTCCCAGAGATCTCCATCTAAACACTAAGATCCAGCTCCACTCAACGATGAGCAATCTACAGTGGTGGACACCCTATGTCAAACAACTAGCAAGACAGGAACACAACCCCACCCATTAACAGAGAAACAGCCTAAAATCAATAAGTCCACAGACACCCCAAAGCACACCACCGGACATTGTCCTGCCCACGAGAAAGACAATATCCAGCTTCATCCACCAGAACACAGGCACCAGTTCCCTTTACCAGGAAGCCTACACAACCCACTGAAAGAACCTTAGCCACTGGAAGAAGACACCAAAAACAACGGGAACTGTGGACATGCAGCCTGCGAAGAGGAGACCACAGAGTAAGTTAAGCAAAATGAGAAGACAGAGAAATACACAGCAGATGAAGGAGCAAGGTAAAAACCCACCAGACCAAACAAATGAAGATGAAATAGGCAGTCTACCTGAAAAAGAACTCAGAGAAATGATAGTAAAGATGATCCAGAATCTTGGAAATAGAATGGAGAAAATACAAGAAACGTTTAACAAGGACCTAGAAGAACTAAAGGGCAAGCAAACAATCATGAACAACACAATAAATGAAATTTAAAATTCTGTAGAAGGAATCAATAGCAGAGGAATTGAGGAAGAAGAATGGAGAAGTGACCTGGAAGATAAAAGAGAGGAAATAACTACTGCAGAGCAGAATAAACAAAAAAGAATGAAACGAATTGAAGACAGTCTCAGAGATATCTGAGACAATACTAAATGCACCAACATACGAACTATAAGGTTCCCAGAAGAAGAAGAAAACAAAAAAAAAAAGGAACTGAGAATATATTTGAAGAGGTTATAGTTGAAAACTTCCCTAATACAGCAAAACAAATAGTCAATCAATTCCAGGAAGTGCAGAGAGTCCAATACAGGATAAAACTAAGGGGAAACACGCCAAGAAACATATTAATCAGACTAACAAAAATTAAATACATAGAAAAAAATTAAAAGCAACAAGGGAAAAGCAACAAGGGAAAAGCAACAAATAATATACAAGGGAATCTCCATAAGGTTAACAGCTGATCTTTCACCAGAAAATCTGCCAGCCACAAGAGAGTGGCAGGACATATTTAGAGGGATGAAAGGGAAAAACCTACAACCAAGATTACTCTACCCAGGAAGGATCTCATTCATATTCAAAGGAGAAATTAAAAGCTTTACAAACAAGCAAAAGTTAAGAGAGTTCAGCACCACCAAACCAGATTTACAAAAAATGATAAAAGAACTTCTCTAGGAAGGAAACAAGAGAACAAAAAGACCTACAATGATAAACCCAAAACAATTAAGAAAATGATAATAGGAAAATACATATCGATAAACACCTTAAATGTAAACAGATTAAATGCTCCAACCAAAAGACAGAGACTAGCTGAATGGAAACAAAAACAAGACCCATATATATGCTGTCTACAAGAGACCCACTTCAGATCTAGGGACACATACAAACTGAAAGTGAGGGGATGGAAAAAGATATTCCATGCAAATGGAAATCAAAAGAAAACTGGAGTAGCAATTCTTTTTTTTTTTTATATAAAAGTTTATTTTATTGAAGTATAGTTGATTTACAGTGTTGTGTTAATTTCTGCCGCACAGCAAAATGATTCAGTTATATACATATATAACTGTATATATATATATATATTCCTTTTCATATTCTTTTCCATTATGGTTTATCACAGGATATTGAATATAGTTCCCTGTGCTTTACAGTAGGACCTTGTTTCTCCATTCTATATATAATAATTTGCATCAGCTAATCCCAAACTCCCAATCTATCCTTCCTCCACAACCCTTTAACCACCACATGTCTTTTCTTTTCTTTTTTTTTTTTTTAACATCTTTACTGGTGTATAATTGCTTTACAATGGTGTGTTAGTTTCTGCTTTATAACAAAGTGAATCAGTTATACATATACATATGTTCCCATATGTCTTCCCTCTTGTGTCTCCCTCCCTCCCACCCTCCCTATCCCACCCCTCCAGGCTGTCACAAAGCAACGAGCCAATATTCCTGTGCCATGCGGCTGCTTCCCACTAGCTATCTACCTTACTACGTTTGTTAGTGTGTATATGTCCATGACTCTCTCTCGCCCTGTCACAGCTCACCCTTCCCCCTCCCCATATCCTCAAGTCCGTTCTCCAGTAGGTCTGCGTCTTTATTCCTGTCTTACCCCTAGGTTCTTCATGACATTTTTTTTCTTAAATTCCATATATATGTGTTAGCATACGGTATTTGTCTTTTTCTTTCTGACTTACTTCACTCTGTATGACAGACTCTAGGTCTATCTATCTCATTACAAATAGCTCAATTTCGTTTCTTTTTAAGACTGAGTAATATTCCATTGTATATATGTGCCACATCTTCTTTATCCATTCATCCGATGATGGGCCCTTAGGTTGTTTCCATCTCCGGGCTATTGTAAATAGAGCTGCAATGAACATTTTGGTACATGACTCTTTTTGAATTTCGGTTTTCTCAGGGTATATGCCCAGTAGTGGGATTGCTGGGTCATATCGTAATTCTGTTTGTAGTTTTTTAAGGAACCTCCATACTGTTCTCCATAGTGGCTGAACCAATTCACATTCCCACCAGCAGTGCAAGAGGGTTCCCTTTTCTCCACACCCTCTCCAGCATTTATTGTTTCTAGATTTTTTGATGATGGCCATTCTGACTGGTGTGAGATGATATCTCATTGTAGTTTTGATTTGCATTTCTCTAATGATTAATGATATTGAGCATTCTCTCATGTGTTTGTTGGCATTCTGTATATCTTCTTTGGAGAAATGTCTATTTAGGTCTTCTGCCCATTTTTGGATTGGGTTGTTGGTTTTTTTGGTATTGAGCTGCATGAGCTGCTTGCAAATTTTGGAGATTAATCCTTTGTCAGTTGCTTCATCTGCAAATATTTTCTGCCATTCTGAGGGTTGTCTTTTGGTCTTGTTTATGGTTTCCTTTGCTGTGCAAAAGCTTTGAAGTTTCATTAGGTCCCATTTGTTTATTTATTTATTTATTTATTTATTTTTTTAACATCCTTATTCGGGTATAATTGCTTTACAATGGTGTGTTAGTTTCTGCTTTATAACAAAGTGAATCAGTTATACATATACATATGTTCCCATATCTCTTCCCTCTTGCGTCTCCCTCCCTCCCACCCTCCCTATCCCACCCCTCCAGGCTGTCACAAAGCACCAAGCCAATATCCCTGTGCCATGCGGCTGCTTCCCACTAGCCATCCACCCTACTACGTTTGTTAGTGTGTATATGTCCATGACTCTCTCTCGCCCCGTCACAGCTCACCCTTCCCCCTCCCCATAACCTCAAGTCCGTTCTCCAGGAGGTCTGCGTCTTCATTCCTGCCTTACCCCCAGGTTCTTCATGACATTTTTTTTTCTTAAATTTCATATATATGTGTTAGCATACGGTATTTGTCTTTTTCTTTCTGACTTACTTCACTGTGTATGACAGACTCTAGGTCTATCCACCTCATTACAAATAGCTCAATTTCGTTTCTTTTTATGGCTGAGTAATATTCCATTGTATATATGTGCCACATCTTCTTTATCCATTCATCCGATGATGGGCACTTAGGTTGTTTCCATCTCCGAGCTATTGTAAATAGAGCTGCAATGAACATTTTGGTACATGACTCTTTTTGAATTTCGGTTTTCTCAGGGTATATGCCCAGTAGTGGGATTGCTGGGTCATATGGTAGTTCTATTTGTAGTTTTTTAAGGAACCTCCATACTGTTCTCCATAGTGGCTGAACCAATTCACATTCCCACCAGCAGTGCAAGAGGGTTCCCTTTTCTCCACACCCTCTCCAGCATTTATTGTTTCTAGATTTTTTGATGATGGCCATTCTGACTGGTGTGAGATGATATCTCAGTGTAGTTTTGATTTGCATTTCTCTAATGATTAATGATATTGAGCATTCTCTCATGTGTTTGTTGGCAGTCTGTATATCTTCTTTGGAGAAATGTCTATTTAGGTCTTCTGCCCATTTTTGGGTTGGGTTGTTTGGTTTTTTGTTTTTGAGCTGCATGAGCTGCTTGTAAATTTTGGAGATTAATCCTTTGTCGGTTGCTTCATTTGCAAATATTTTCTCCCATTCTGAGGGTTGTCTTTTGGGCTTGTTTATGGTTTCCTTTGCTGTGCAAAAGCTTTGAAGTTTCATTAGGTCCCATTTGTTTATTTTTGTTTTTATTTCCATTACTCTAGGAGGTGGGTCAGAAAGGATCTTGCTGTGATTTATGTCATAGAGTGTTCTGCCTATGTTTTCCTCTAAGAGTTTGATAGTTTCTGGCCTTACATTTAGGTCTTTAATCCATTTTGAGCTTATTTTTGTGTATGGTGTTAGGGAGTGATCTAATCTCATACTTTTACATGTACCTGTTCAGTTTTCCAGCACCATTTATTGAAGAGGTTGTCCTTTCTTCACTGTACATTCCTGCCACCTTTATCAAAGATAAGGTGTCCATATGTGTGTGGGTTTATCTCTGGGCTTTCTATCATGTTCCATCGATCTATCTTTCTGTTTTTGTGCCAGTACCATACTGTCTTGATTACTGTAGCTTTGTAATATAGTGTGAAGTCAGGGAGCCTGATTCCTCCAGCTCCTTTTTTCGTTCTCAAGATTGCTTTTGCTATTCAGGGTCTTTTGTGTTTCCATACAAATTGCAAAATTTTTTGTTCTAGTTCTGTGAAAAATGCCAGTGGTAGTTTGATAGGGATTGCATTGAATCTATAGATTGCTTTGGGTAGTAGAGTCATTTTCACAATGTTGATTCTTCCAATCCAAGAACATGGTATATCTCTCCATCTATTTGTATCGTCTTTAATTTCTTTCATCAGTGTCTTATAATTTTCTGCATACAGGTCTTTTGTCTCCTTAGCTAGGTTTATTCCTAGATATTTTATTCTTTTTCTTGCAATGGTAAATGGGAGGGTTTCCTTGATTTCACTTTCAGATTTTTCATCATTAGTATATAGGAATGCCAGAGATTTCTGTGCATTAATTTTATATCCTGCTACTTTACCAAATTCATTGATTAGCTCTAGTAGTTATCTGGTAGCATCTTTAGGATTCTCTATGTATAGTATCATGTCATCTGCAAACAATGACAGCTTTACTTCTTCTTTTCAGATTTGGATTCCTTTTATTTCCTTTTCTTCTCTGATTGCTGTAGCTAAAACTTTCAAAACTATGTTGAATAAGAGTGGTGAGAGTGGGCAACCTTGTCTTGTTCCTGATCTTAGTGGAAATGCTTTCAGTTTTTCACCATGGAGGGTGATATTTGCTGTGGGCTTGTCATATATGGCCTTTATTATGTTGAGGAAAGTTCCCTCTATGCCTACTTTCTGCAGGGTTTTTATCATAGATGGGTGTTGAATTTGTCGAAAGCTTTCTCTGCATCTATTGAGATGATCATATGTTTTTTCTCCTTCAGTTTGTTAATATGGTTTATCACATTGATAGATTTGCATATATTGAAGAATCCTTGCATCCCTGGAATACATCCCACTTGATCATGGTGTATGATCCTTTTAATGTGCTGTTGGATTCTGTTTGCTAGTATTTTGTTGAGGATTTTTGCATCTATGTTCATCAGTGATATTGGCCTGTAGTTTTCTTTCTTTGTGACATCCTTGTCTGGTTTTGGTATCAATGTGATGGTGGCCTCGTAGAAGGAGTTTGGGAGTGTTCCTCCCTCTGCTATATTTTGGAAGAGTTTGAAAAGGATAGGTGTTAGCTCTTCTCTAAATGTTTGATAGAATTCGCCTGTGAAGCCATCTGGTCCTGGGCTTTTGTTTGTTGGAAGATTTTTAATCACAGTTTCAATTTCAGTGCTTGTGATTGGTCTGTTCATATTTTCTATTTCTTCCTGATTCAGTCTTGGCAGGTTGTGTATTTGTAAGAATTTTTCCATTTCTTCCAGATTGTCCATTTTATTGGCATAGAGTTGCTTGTAGTAATCTCTCATGATCTTTTCTTATTTCTGCAGTGTCAGTTGTTACTTCTCCTTTTTCATTTCTAATTCTATTGATTTGAGTCTTCTCCCTTTTTTTCTTGATGAGTCTGGCTAGTGGTTTATCTATTTTGTTTATCTTCTCAAAGAACCAGCTTTTAGTTTTATTGATCTTTGCTATTGTTTCCTTCATTTCTTTTTCATTTATTTCTGATCTGATCTTTATGATTTCTTTCCTTCTGCTAGCTTTGGGGTTTTTTTGTTCTTCTTTCTCTAATTGCTTGAGGTGCAAGGTTAGGTTGTTTATTCGAGATGTTTCCTGCTTCTTAAGGTGGGCTTGTATTGCTATAAACTTCCCCCTTAGAACTGCTTTTGCTGCATCCCATAGGTTTTGGGTCGTTGTGTCTCCATTGTCATTTGTTTCTAGGTATTTTTTGATTTCCTCTTTGATTTCTTCAGTGATCACTTCATTATTAAGTAGTGTATTGTTTAGCCTCCATGTGTTTGTATTTTTTACAGATCTTTTCCTGTAATTGATATCTAGTCTCATGGCATTGTGGTCAGGAAAGATACTTGATACAATTTCAATTTTCTTAAATTTACCAAGGCTTGATTTGTGACCCAAGATATGATCTATCCTGGAGAATGTTCCATGAGCACTTGAGAAAAATGTGTATTCTGTTGTTTTTGGATGAAGTGTCCTATAAATATCAATTAAGTCCATCTTGTTTAATATATCATTTAAAGCTTGTGTTTCCTTATTTATTTTCATTTTGGATGATCTGTCCATGGGTGAAAGTGGGGTGTTAAAGTCCCCTACTATGAATGTGTTACTGTCGATTTCCCCTTTGATGGATGTTAGTATTTGCCTTATGTATTGAGGTGCTCCTATGTTGGGTGCATAAATATTTACAATTGTTATATCTTCTTCTTGGATCGATCCTTTGATCATTACGTAGTGTCCTTCTTTGTCTCTTTTAATAGTCCTTATTTTAAAGTCTATTTTGTCTGATATGAGAATTGCTACTCCAGCTTTCTTTTGGTTTCCATTTGCATGGAATATCTTTCTCCATCCCCTTACTTTCAGTCTGTATGTGTCTCTAGGTCTGAAGTGGGTCTCTTGTAGACAGCATATATAAGGGTCTTGTTTTTGTATCCATTCAGCCAATCTGTGTCTTTTGGTGGGAGCATTTAGTCCATTTACATTTAAGGTATTTATCGATATGTATGTTCCTATTCCCATTTTCTAAATTGTTTTGGGTTCGTTATTATAGGTCTTTTCCTTCTCTTGTGTTTCTTGTCTAGAGAAGTTCCTTTAGCATTTTTTGTAAAGCTGGTTTGGTGGTGCTGAACTCTCTGAGCTTTTGTTTGTCTGTAAAGATTTTCATTTCTCCATCAAATCTGAATGAGATCCTTGCTGGGTGGAGTAGTCTTGGTTGCAGGTTTTTCTCCTTCATCACTTTCAGTATGTCCTGCCACTCCCTTCTGGCTTGTAGGGTTTCTGCTGAGAGATCAGCTGTTAACCTTATGGGGATTCCCTTATGTGTAATTTCTTGTTTTTCTCTTGCTGCTTTTAATATGCTTTCTTTGTATTTAGTGTTTGACAGTTTGCTTAATATGTGTCTTGGCATATTTCTCCTTGTATTTATCCTGTATGGGACTCTCTGTGCTTCCTGGACTTGATTAACTATTTCCTTTCCCATATTAGGGAAGTTTTCAACTATAATCTCTTCAAATATTTTCTCGGTCCCTTCCTTTTTCTCTTCTTCTTCTGGAACCCCTATAATTCGAATGTTGGTGCGTTTAATGTTGTCCCAGAGGTCTCTGAGACTGTCCTCAGTTCTTTTCATCTTTTTTCTTTATTCTGCTCTGCAGTAGTTATTTCCACTATTTTATCTTCCAGGTCACTTATCCGTTCTTCTGCCTCAGTTATTCTGCTATTGATCCCATCTAGAGTGCTTTTAATTTCATTTATTGTGTTGTTCATCGTTGCTTGTTTCATCTTTATTTCTTCTAGGTCCTTGTTAACTGTTTGTTGTATTTTGTCCATTCTATTTCCAAGATTTTGGATCATCCTTACTATCATTATTCTGAATTCTTTTTCAGGTAGACTGCTTATTTCCTCTTCATTTGTTAGGTCTGGTGCATTTTTATCTTGTTCCTTTATCTGCTGTGTGTTTTTCTGTCTTCTCATTTTGCTTATCTTACTGTGTTTGAGGTCTCCTTTTTGCAGCCTGCAGGTTTGTAGTTCCCGCTGTTTTTGATATCTGTCTCCAGTGGCTAAGGTTGGTTCAGTGGGTTGTGTAGGCTTCCTGGTGGAGGGGACTAGTGTCTGTGTTGTGGTGGATGAGGATGGATCTTGTCTCTCTAGTGTGCTGGTTCACGTCTGGTGGTGTGTTTTGGGGTGTCTGTGGCCTTATTATGATTTTAGGTAGCCTCTCTCCTAATGGGTGGGGTTGTGTTCCTTTTTTGCTAGTTGTTTGGCATAGGTTGTCCAGCACTGTAGCTTGCTGGTCGTTGAGTGAAGCTGGGTGCTAGTGTTAAGATGGAGGTCTCTGGGAGATTTTCACCATTTAATATTATGTGGAGCTGGGAGGTCTCTTGTGGACCAGTGTCCTGAAGTTGGCTCTCCTACCTCAGAGGCAGAGCCCTGACTCCTGGCTGGAGCACCAAGAGCCTTTCATCCACACGGCTCAGAATAAAAGGGAGAAAAAAGTAGAGATAATTAGTAGAAGTATGAGAAAGAAAGAAGGAAAGGAGGGAAGGAAGGAAGGAAGAAAGAAAGAAGCAAAGAAGGAAAGTAGGCAAGAAGGAAAGAAAGAAGGGAGGGAGGGAGGGAGGGAGGAAGGAAGGAAAGAGGGAAAGAAGGAAAAAAGACAGAAAGAAAGAAGATACAGTAAAAATAAAATAAAGTATAATAAAGTTATTGAATTAAAAAAATACTTATTTAGAAAAAAAAAAGGGACGGATAGAACCTTAGAACAAATGTTGGAAGCAAAGCTATACAGACAAAATCTTACACAGAAGCATGCACATACACCCTCACAAAAAGAGGTAAAGGGGGAAAAATCATAAATCTTGCTCTCAGAGACCACCTCCTCAATTTGGGGTGATTCATTGTCTAAAGGAGGGAAGGAAGGAAGGAAAGAAAGAAAGAACGAAGGTAAAGTATAATAAAGTTATTACAATTAAAAGTAATTATTAAGAAAAAAATTTTTAAAAAACCATGGACGGATAGAACCCTAGGACAAATGGTGGAAGCAAGACTATACAGACAAGATCTCACACAGAAGCATACACATACACATTCACAAAAAGAGGAAAAGGGAAAAAAATCATAGATCTCGCTCCTAAAGTCCACCTCCTCAATTTGGGATCATTCCTTGTCTATTCAGGTATTCCACAGATGCAGGGTATATCAAGTTGATTGTGGAGCTTTAATCCGCTGCTTCTGAGTCTGCTGGGAGAGATTTCCCTTTCTCTTCTTTGTTCTCACAGCTCACAGGAGCTCAGCTTTGGATTTGGCCCTGCCACTGCGTGTAGGTCGCTGGAGGGTGTCTGTTTTTTGCTCAGACAGGACGGGGTTAAAGGAGCCGCTGATTCGGGGGCTCTGGCGCACTCAGGCCGTGGGGGAGGGGCACTGCGTGCGGGGCGGGCCTGCGGCGGCAGAGGCCGGCGTGACGTTGCTCCAGCCTGAGGCCTGCCGTGCGTTCTCCCGGGGAAGTTGTCCCTGGATCCCAGGAAACTGGCAGTGGCGGGCTGCACAGGCTCCATGGAAGAGGGGTGTGGAGAGTGACCTGTGCTCGCACACAGACCCCTTGGTGGCGGCAGCAGCAGCCTTAGCATCTCCCGCCCGTCTGTGGGGTCCGCACTTTTAGGCGCGGCTTGCGGCCGTCCCTGGGGTTCGCGCTTTTAGCCGCGGCTCGCGCCCGTCTCTGGGGTTCGCGCTTTTAGCCGCGGCTCGCGCCCGTCTCTGGAGTTCCTTTAAGCAGCGCTCTTAAACCCCTCTCCTCGCGCACCAGGAAACAAAGAGGGAAGAAAAAGTCTCTTGGCTCTTCGGCAGGTGCAGACATTTCCCCGGACTCCCTCCCGGCTAGCCGTGGTACACTAACCCCTTCAGGCTATGTTCAAGCTGCCAACCCCAGTCCTCTCCCTGCGCTCCATCCGAAACCGAAACCCGAGCCTCAGCTCGCAGCCCCGCCCGCCCCTGCGGGTGAGCAGACAAGCCTGTCGGGCTGGTGAGTGCCCGTCAGCACCGATCCTCTGTGTGGGAATCTCTCCGCTTTGCCCTCCACACCCGTTGCTGTGCACTCCTCCGTGGTACCGATGCTCCCCCCTCCACCTCCCGCAGTCTCCGCCCGCGAAGGGGCTTCCTAGTGTGTGGAAACTTTTCCTCCTTCACAGCTCCCTCCCACTGGTGCAGGTGCCGTCCTTATTCTTTTGTCTCTGTTTTCTTTTTTTCTTTTGCCCTACCCAGGTACGTGGGGAGTTTCTTGCCTTTTGGGAGGTCTGAGGTCTTCTGCCAGCCTTCAGTAGGTGTTCTGTAGGAGCTGTTCCACGTGTAGATGTTTTTCTGGTGTATCTGTGGGGAGGAAGGTGATCTCCGCGTCTTACTCTTCCGCCATCTTCCTCCTCCTCCCCTGGAGTAGCAATTCTTGTATCAGACAAAATAGACGTTAAAATAAAGACTATTACAAGAGACAAAGAAGGATACTACATAACGATCAAGGGATCAATCCAAGAAGAAGATATAACAATTGTACAATTTATACACCAAACATAGGAGCACCTCACTACAGAAGGCAAATGCTAACAGCCATAAAAGGGGAAATCAACAGTAACACAATCATAGTAGGGGATTTTAACACCCCACTTTCATCAATGGACAGATCATCCAAAATGAAAATAAATAAGGAAACAGAAGCTTTAAATGGTACATTAAATAAGGTGGACTTAATTGATATTTATAGGACATTCCATCCAAAAACAACAGAATATACTTTCTTCTCAAGTGCTCATGGAACATTCTGCAGGATAGATCATATATCGGTTCACAAATCAAGCCTTGGTAAATTTAAGGAAATTGAAATCATATCAAGTATGTTTTCCAAGAACAACACTATGCGACTAGATATCAATTACAGGAAAAATACTGTAAAAAATACAAACACATGGAGGCTAAACAATACACTACTAAATAACCAAGAGATCACTGAAGGAATCAAAGAGGAAATCAAACAATACCTAGAAACAAGTGACAATGAAAGCACGATGACCCAAAACCTATGGGATGCAGCAAAAGCAGTTCTAAGAGGGAAGTTTATAGCAATACAATCCTACCTCAAGAAACAAGAAAAACCTAAAATAAACAACCTAACCTTCCACTTAAAGCAATTACAAAAAGAAAAACAACAATAAAAAAAACCCCAAAGTTAGCAGAGGTAAATAAATCATAAAGATCAGATCAGAGAAAAATGAAAAAGGCATTAAAGGAACAATAACAAACGCCAATAAAACTAAAAGATGGTTCTTTGAGAAGATAAACAAAATTGATAGCCCATTAGCTAGTCTCATCAAGAAAAAAAGGGAGAAGACTCAAATCAATAGAATTGGAAATGAAAAGGGAGAAGTAACAACTGAAACTGCAGAAATACAAAGTATTATGAGAGATTGCTACAAGCAACTATATGGCAATAAAATGTACAACCTGGAAGAAATAGAAAAATTATTAGAAAAGCACAACCTTCTGAGACAGAGCCAGGAAGAAATAGAAAATATAAACAGACCAATCACACGCACTGAAATTGAGAATGTGATTAAAAACCTTCCACCAAATAAAAACCCAGAACTACATGGCTTCACAGGTGAATTCTAGCAAACATTTAGAGAAGAGCTAACACCTATCCTCCTCAAACTCTTCCAAAATGTAGCAGATGGAGGAACACTCTGAAACTTTTCTATGAGGCCACCATCACCCTGATACAATAAACAGAGAAAAACGTCAGTAAAAAAGAAAACTACAGGCCAATATCACTGATAAACATAGATGCAAAAATCCTCAACAAAATACTAGCAAAACAGAATCCAACAGCACATTGAAAGGATCATACACCATGATCAAGTGGAGTTTATCCCAGGAATGGAAGGATTCTTCAATATATGCAAATCAATCAATGTGATATACCATATTAACAAATTGAAGGATAAAAACCATATGATCATCTAAATAAATGCAGAAAAAGCTTTTGACAAAATTCAACACCCATTTATGATAAAAGCTGTCCAGAAAGGATGCATGTTGGAACTTACCTTAACATAATAAAGGCTATGTATGACAAACCAACAGCCAACATCATTCTCAAAGATGAAAAATTGAAATATTTTTCACTAAGATAATGAACAAGACAGGGTTGCCTAATCTAACCATTATTACTGAACATAGTTTTGGAAGTTTTAGCCCCAGAAATCAGGGAAGAAAAATAAATAAAAGGAATTCAAATTGGAAAAGAAGAAGTAAAATTGTCACTGTTTGCAGATGACATGATACTATACACAGAGAAACCTAAAGGTGCTACCAGAAAACTACCAGAGCTAACCAATGAATTTAAAGTATAATATAATAAAGTAGCAAGATACAAAATTAATGCACAGAAATCTCTTGCATTCTTATATACTAATAATGAAAAATTTGAAGGAGAAATTAAGGAAACGTTCCCATTTACCATTGCAACAAAACAGATGAAATACTCAGGAATAAACCTATCTAAGGAGACAAAAGACCTGTATGCAGAAAACTATAAGACACTGGTGAAAGAAATTAAGGATGATACAAACAGATGGAGAGATATACCATGTTCTTGGATTGGAAGAATCAACATTGTGAAAATGATTATACTACACAAAGCAATCTACAGATTCAATGCAATCCCTATTCATACTACCAATGGCATTTTTCACAGAACAAAAACAAAATATTTCACAATTTGTATGGACACACAAAAGACCCCGAATAGCCAAAGCAATCTTGAGAAAGAAAAATGGAGCTGGAGGAATCAGTCTCCCTTACTGCAGACTATAATACAGTGCTACAGTAATCAAGACAGTATGATTCTGGCACAAAAACCGAAATACAAATCAATGGAACAAGATCAAAAACCCAGAGATAAACCCATGCACATATGGTCACCTTATCTTTGATAAAGGATGCAAGAATATACAATGGAGTTAAGACAGCCTCCGCAATAAGTGGTGCTGGGCAACCTGGACAGTTACATGTAAAAGAATGAAATTAGAACACTCCCTAACACCGTACACAAAAATTAACTCAAAATGGATTAAAGACCTAAATGTAAAGCCAGACACTATAAACTCTTAGAGGAAAACATAGAGCACTGTATGTCATAAATCACAGCCAAATCCTTTTTGACCCACCTCCTAGAGAAATGGAACTAAAAACAAAAATAAACAAATGGACCTCATGAAACTTCAAAGCTTTTGCACAGCCTAAGAAACCATAAACAAGATGAAAAGACAACCCTCAGAATGGGAGAAAATATTTCCAAACGAGGCAACTGACAAAGGATTAATCTTAAAAATATACATGCAGCTCATGCAGATCATATCAAAAAAAAACAAAACAAAAAACAACCTAATCCAAAAATGGGCCGAAAAACTAAGTAGACATTTCTCCAAAGAAGATATACAGATTGCCAACAAACAAATGAAAGGATGCTCAACATCACTAATCATTAGAGAAATGCAAATCAAAACTTCAATGAGGTATCATTTCACACCAGTCAGAATGGCCATCATCAAAAAATCTACAAACAATAAATGCTGGAGAGGGTGTGGAGAAAATAGAACCCTCATACACTGTTGCAGAGAATGTACATTGATACAGCCATTATGGAGAACAGTAGAGAGGTTCCTTAAGATACTAAAAATAAACTACTATATGACTCAGCAATCCCACTACTGGGCATATACCCTGAGAAATCCATAATTCAGAAAGAGTCATGTACCACAATATTCATTGCAGTTCTATTTACAATAGCCAGGACATGGAAGCAACCTAAGTGTCCATCGACAGGTGAATGGATAAGGAAGATAAGGCACATATATACAATGGAATTTTACTCAGCCATAAAAAAAATGAAATTGAGTTATTTGTAGTGAGTTGGATGGACCTAGAATCTGTCATGCAGAGTGAAGTAATTCAGAAAGAGAAAAACAAATACCGTATGCTAAAACATATTTTTGGAATTGAAGAAAAAAAAATCTGATGCACTTAGGGGCAGGAGAGGAATAAAGACACAGACGTAGAGAATGGACTTCAGGACACAGGGAGAGGGAAGTGTAAGCTGGGACGAAGTGACAGAGTGGCATGGTCATATATACAAACGTAAAATAGATAGCTACTGGGAAGCAGCCACATAGCACAGAGAGGTCTGCTTGGTGCTTTGTGTCTGCCTAGAGGGTGGGAGGGTAACACATGAGGGAGGATATATGGGGATATATGTATAGCTGATTCACTCTGTCATACAACAGAAAGTAATACACTATTGTTAAGCAATTATACTCCAATAAAGATGTTAAAAATATATATATAGTGCATAAAGATTAAAGAAATACTGAGTTTCCCAGAGGAAAATATAACAATATGCTCTCTGGCTAGAACAAAGGAATACTGAAGATATGCATTCTTATATTTTCATCACATTACCCAGATTGTGCAAGCAGTCAACACCTGCTATTGCATTTACTTCCCAGTTTTACTTACTTCCTTTTTGGAGTCAAGACCTTTGATGAAGTAGTTTTACAATTACAAGAATCCATCCCAGGCTTTGAGTGATACTGGTGTTTGTGGTAGAAATCCAATGGGAGTTGATAGCGTTGTAAGTAGCATTTCAACCAAACTGCAGGTATGATACTCGATAAAGCTGCCAGCTTTTGCACTCAAAGTGTATTTATGGGCAGAATAATAACTTATAAAAATGGCATCATGGGACTCCATATTTATTCTCTTTCAACGATTCCCAGATCAAATTTGGTCAGTTTACAAGTTAAACGAGGATTTTATTCCTAGCTCTCAGCCTAGGAAATTCCCATTAGGATAAAAACAAAGCTGTATTTGCTCAACCTCTGACACTATCACTTGGAATGACATTTCTGCAATCTAAGCTCAAGATCAGATCATGTTGAAGCATAAGCCGTAAGCTGCATCAGTTTTACCAACTTCCTCATCATTTCTGATATATTTGTTGCTTTCTATCACTATTGAAATTCCCAATGTGGCCCTTTACGACAGGTTAAAAATACATTTTTTAAATTACATCAGTAAAGAGCCAAAATTCCCCAATTTGATATCATAAATCATTTGTTCCATAACTCCTAAACTGGTAGAATTGTCATTCAGATTGGATTCTTAGACATAACTATATTTCTAGGTAGCTATTAAACTGTATATCATGCATTGTAGTAATAGCTACAAAAGATTCAGTTAATGTTATAGCTGGACATTGTGGTTGCCACTTTTCAAAAGGTCTATCTAAAATATGCTAGATCAGAATGATTAATAACATTGAATCACAGGATTATGGCTATAAAAGAGAGAGCAGAAAAAATGTACTGTTAATGAAATCTGGTGAGTTTAAAGTGGAAAAGTTCATGTGACTCAATTTGTTGTTCATCTTAGAAGTATTGGGCTATTTTCACAAATGTATAAAGATTGGCAATAAAATCTCTCTGTTGGCTGGGATACTCTTTCTGCATGAAATTTTAAAACACAGGTTCAGCCACTTCATAGAAAAAGCCAACTGATAATCCTGAAAAACAAAATCTCATAATAAAATAAAAACTATATGTACCATAGTTACTAATATTATAATTAGTGTATTCTTTTTCTATTTCTTTGTAGCAAACATAGCAGCTTAAAACAAAACTCATTTATTAGCTCATAATTCTATAAGTCGTCATCTGCCTGGGTTCTCTGCTCAGGGCCTCACAGGGCTGAAATCAAGGTAATAGTTGAACTGAGTTCTTATCTGGAGTCTCTGAGGAAAATTTCCCTTCTATCTCATTCTTGTCATTCGCAGAATTCAGTTCTTTGTGGTTATAGGACCTAGGTAACCATTTCCTTTCTGACTGTAGACTGGAGGCGACTCTCAGCAACTAAAACCCACTCATATTCCTTGTAATATGTTTCCCTCCATATTCAAGCTAGCAACATGTTAAATCCTTCCAGTGCTTCAAATCTCTGACATCCACTTCTACAACTAGACACAGAAAATGCTGCTTTTAAAGAGTTCATGTGATTAGCCCAGGCCAACTCAGGTAATTTTCCTATCTCAAGGTCAACTGTGCCATATAGCATAACCTAATCATGAGAGCAAGATCCATAATATTTATAGTCCCAGGTATTGTACAGGATGTGTACACGAGGTGTGTGTGGAAAATCTTGGGGGCCATCTTAGAATTATGCTTACCACATTTAGAAAATTTAAACTCACAGTTAATTAATTTAAAAAATGATGTTAAGCACCTACCATGTGTTGAGCATTGTTCTATTTGAGTTCTTATTTCCAACCAGAAATTAGGGCTTACTCTATGTTGTAAATCTGCAACAATCTATTAGAGAGTTTTAGAGTACAACTTTGTGATAAAACAGACAAGAGTTGAATTCCATGTACACCACTTACTGGCTGCATAATCTTGAGAAAGTTAAATCATTTCTCTGAGCTTCAATTTCTTCCAAAAATAGGAATAATGATGGTATATATTTCAGAGGATTGAGATAATGTCCGAAAAGTGTTTAGCACAATCATAACATATATCAATTACTCAAAAAATGATAATAAAAAGTGTTACACATCTTTTTGAAACACATATAACAATATGGCCAGGAGATTTTATATTTTTCTTCTTTGCAAGATCTGCTGATGGATACTTTATATTCTCTGAATTTTTCTTTCACTATATAACTCCTCCTGAAGATATGCTGATATCTGTGTCCATGGTAACACCTTCAGGCAGCAGTAACTGGAATGCACATCAAGGTTACCATTAACTGAGGCCAATAATGCTGACCCTTTTCTGGAGAGGATGGCAGCTCTGTGGTGCATGGATGATCTCAGTTCAGCATTTATTCAGCTAAATTGTCTCTGAAGAATCATTCTTCCTCTTAATATAATAGAAATTATAATATAATAGAAAAAATACACATTCATATGCTCACCGTGTTCATCATAATTGTACCTCAAGATCAAAGAAGCATTGATGGGAATCTAACCAATATATTAAAAAAACCTAATGTTTCTACTTTTAGCTGAGAGATTAGAAAACTTTTCATATGTTTTACCCATGGTTACACTCTACCACTAAGCAGAGACTCCATGGGAAAAAATTATATATCCAACAAAGTTCACATTTGACCGAGAACAGGGCAGTGTACAAAAGGCATGGATATGCAGAGAAATATGTAGAGCTTCTACTAATGGAGAACCAGTCTAAATCCAAAGTCATACTTGTACTTTTTACGAGTACAAGAGACAGGTCAACAACAAACAGCCATATTTTAAATTTTGAATTAAATAATTTCATATGGTTTTAGAGATACAGTTGCTGGAGAAGCTGTGAAGGATGATCCTTTATCTATGTCCGGAAATTTAATAATGCAGGAGATCGATCATCATATTCAGAAATTGAAATTAACTGCTTTTGCTGCATCCCATAGGTATTGGGTCACCGTGTTTTCATTGTCATTTGTTTCTAGGTATTGTTTGATATCCTCTTTGATTTCTTCAGTGATCTCATGGTTATTGAGTAGTGTATTGATTAGCCTCCATGTGTTTGTATTTTTTTACAGATTTTTTTTCTGGAATTTATGTCTAGTCTCATAGCGTTGTGGTCGGAAAATATACTTGATATGATTACAATTTTCTTACATTTATCACATCTACAGCAATACAATCCTACCTCAAGAAAAAAGAAACATCTCAAATAAAAAACCTAACATTACATCTAAAGAATTTAGAGAAAGAAGAACAAAACAACAACAAAAGTTAGCAGAGGGAAAGAAATCATAAAGCTCAGATCAGAAATAAATGAAAAAGACACGAAGGAAACAATACCAAACATCAATAAAACTAAAAGATGATTCTTGAGAAAATAAACAAAATTGATAAACAATTAACCAGACTCATCAAGAAAAACTGGGAGAAGACTCAAACCAACAGAATTAGAAATGAAAAAGGAGAAGTAACAAATGGCACAGCAGAAATACAAAGGATCATGAGAGATTGCTAAGTGCAACTATATGCCAATAAAATGGACAACCTGAAAGAAATGGACAAATTCTTAGAAATGTACAACCTTCCGAGACTGAACCAGGAAAAAATAGAAAATATGAACAGACCAATCATAAGCACTGACAATGAGACTGTGATTAAAAGTCTTCCAACAAACGAAAGCCAAAGACCAGATGGCTTCACAGGAGCATTCTATCAAACATTCAGAGAAGAGCTAACACCTATCCTTCTCGAATTCTTCCAATTATAGCAGAAGGAGGAACACTCCCAAACACATTCTACAAGGCCACCATCACCCTGATACCAAAACCAGATAAAGATGTCACAAAAAAAGAAAACTACAGGCCAATATCACTGATGAACATATATGCAAAAGTCCTCAACAAAATACTAGCAAACAGAATCCAACAGCACATTAATAGGATCATACATCATGATCAACAGAGATTTAGACCAGGAATGCAAGGAATCTTCAATATATGCAAATCAATGTGATAAATCATTTTAACAAATTGAATGAGATCATTTTAATAGATGCAGAAAAAGCT
The DNA here is from genome assembly GCF_039906515.1 of Pseudorca crassidens. Taxonomy (NCBI): domain Eukaryota; kingdom Metazoa; phylum Chordata; class Mammalia; order Artiodactyla; family Delphinidae; genus Pseudorca; species Pseudorca crassidens. The sequence continues at coordinate 46,690,078 of NC_090317.1, read as the reverse complement.
TTTGACAAAATTCAACACCAATTTATTATAAAAAAAAATCTCCAGAAAGTAGGCATACGGAGAGCTTTCTGCAACATAATAAAGGCCATATATGACAAAACCACAGTGAACATCATTCTCAATGGTGAAAAACTGAAACCATTTCCACTAAGATCAGGAACAAGACGAGGTTGTCCAATCTCACCACAATTATTCAACATAGTTTTGGAAGTTTTAACCACAGCAATCAGAGAAGAAAAAGAAATAAAAGGAATCTGAATCAGAAAAGAAGAAGAAAAGCTGTCACTGTTTGAATATAACATGATTCTATACAGAGAGAATCCTACAGATGCTACCAGAAAACTACTAGAACTAATCAATGAATTTGGTAAGGTAGCAGGATAAAAAATGAATGCACAGAAATCTCTTGCATTCCTATACACTAATGATGAAAAAACTGAAAGAGAAATTAAGGAAACACTCCCATTTATCACTGCAACAAAAAGAATAAAATACCTAGGAATATACCTACTTAAGGAGACAAAAGACCTGTATGCAGAAAACTACAATACACTGATGAAAGAAATTAAAGATGATACAAATAGATGGAGAGATATACCATGTTCTTGGATTGGAAGAATCAATACTGTGAAAATGATTATACTACCCAAAGCAATCTACCGATTCAATGCAATTCTTATCAAAGTAGCAATGGCATTTTTCACAGAACTAGAACAAAAATTTTCACAATTTGTATGGAAACACAAAAGATCCTGAGTAAATAAAGCAATATTGACACAGGAAAACGGAGCTGCACGAATCAGGCTCCCTGACTTCAGACTATAATACAAAGCTAAAGTAATCAAGACAGTATGGTACACACTCATAAACAAAAATATAGATCAGTGGGACAGGATAGAAATCCCAGAGACAAACCCACGCATATATGGTCACCTTATACTATAAAAGAGGCAAGAATATACAATGGAGAAAAGACAGCCTCTTTAATAAGTGTTGCTGGGAAAAATGGACAGCTAAATGTAAAAGAAGGCAATTAGAACACTTCCTAACACCCTACACAAAACTAAACTCAAAATGGATTAAAGACTTAAACGCAAGGGCAGACACTATCAAACTCTTAGAGGAAAACATAGGCAGAACACTCTAGGACATAAATGACAGCAAGATCCTTTTTGACCCACCTCCTAGAGAAATGGAAATAAAAACAGATATAAACAAATGGGACCAAATGAAACTTAAAAGCTTTGGCACAGCAAAGGAAACCATAAACAAGATGAAAAGACAACCCTCAAAATGGGAGAAAATATTTGCAAATGAAGCAATTGACAAAGGATTAATCTCCAAAATTTACAAGCAGCTCATTCAGCTCAATGCCAAAAGACAAACAACGCAATCCAAAAATGGGCAGAAGACTTAAATAGGCATTTCACCAAATAAGATATACAGATTGTCAACAAACACATGTAAGGTTGCTCTACATCATTAATCATTACAGAAATGCAAATCAAAACTACAGTGAGGTATCACCTCATAGCAGCCAGAATGGCCATCATCAAAAAATCTACAAACAATAAATCCTGGAGAGGGTGTGGAGAAAAGGGAACCCTTTTGCATTGTTGGTGGGAATGTAAATTGATGCAGCCACCTTGGAGAACAGTATTGAAGTTCCTTAAAAAACTAAAAATAGAACCACCATACAACACTGCAATCCCACTAGTGGGCATATACCCTGAGAAAACCATAATTCAAAAAGAGTCATGTACCACAATGTTCATTGCAGCTCTATTTACAATAGCCAGGACATGGACATAACCTAAGTTTCCATTGACAGGTGAATGGATAAAGAAGATGTGGCACATATATACCATGGAATATTACTCAGCCATAAAAAGAAATGAAATTGAGTTATTTGTAGTGAGGTGGATGGACCTATAGTCTGTCATACATAGTGAAGTAATTCAGAAAGTGAAAAACAATACCGTATGCTAACACATATATATGGAATCTAAAAATAAAGAAAAAAAATTGTTCTGATGCACCTAGGCCTGGACAGGAATAAAGACACAGATGTAGAGAATGGACTGGAGGACACGGGGAGGGGAAGGGTAAGCTGGGACGAAGTGAGAGAGTGGCATGGACATATATACACTACCAAATGTAAAATAGATAGCTAGTGGGAAGCAGCCACATAGCACAGGGAGATCAGCTCAGTGCTTTGTGACCACCTAGAAGGGTGGGATTCGGAAGTTGGGAGGGAGACACAAGAGGGAGGGGTTATGGGGATATATGTATACATATAACTGCTTCAGTTGTTTATACAGCAGAAACTAACACAATGTTGTACCGCCGTTATACTGAAATAAAGATGTTACGAAAAAACAAAAGAAATTGCAATTAAGAAAGTATGGATTATGCTATCCTTCACATTTTCATGGTAATTTTGTTTAGGGCTGGGGTTACATAGTAAAGGAGTGTTTGTAGCTTATATTTATTGGTTTCAGGGCCTTCCAATCTAAATTAGTGATTGAATTTTTTATATAAAGGAGTTATTCCAATTAACACTTTCCAATCCTTTTGAGTAAGGTTTGTTGCCCAGAGGGATTCAAAGCTGACAAAATTCTATCAAAGACTATGTACCTTAAAATGGCCTTAAATACATATATATCAGTATGGGATATTTGAAGTTTTGATATTTTATACAAGATAGCCAATCTCTAGAGCATTATCCTCTAGATACAGTTCACTTTGGAGCCTTTAAATATGTACTGAGATACATATTCAACTCCACATCTGGCTCATCAAATCAAGTCTTTGCTGAATAACAATAGAACTGGAAACTACTTTTTGAGGTATTCTATAAGCTCTGAAGCAGTTAGAAGCTGTCCCAACCCAGTGGGTTAGCAATCTAATTAAGTACTTAATTTTAAAAACTGAGGGGCTTCCCTGGTGGCGCAGTGGTTGAGAGTCCGCCTGCCGATGCAGGGGACACGGGTTCGTGCCCCGGTCTGGGAGGATCCCACATGCCGTGGAGCGGCTGGGCCCGTGAGCCATGGCCGCTGAGCCTGCGCGTCCGGAGCCTGTGCTCCGCAACGGGAGAGGCCACGGCAGTGAGAGGCCCACGTACCAAAAAAAAAAAAAAAAAAAAATACTGAGCCCTTGGTGTTATCCCTTACTAATCAGATGGCTGCTTGCAAGATAGGAGTGGAAGGAGGTAGGAATGAGAACTAAAATACTTAACAGAAGTTACCTGATAATTCACCCTGAGAGTGACTAGCAAAAATCAGGTAACAGTGTGAAGTGTTGAACAGTATAACATGACTTAATGTTGACGTTTGCGAATGGTTAGAACTCTAAAAATGTCATGTTAATTAAACACAGATAATTTGAGAAACCTCATAGATCTCCATTCTAGAATAAGTGGGTTTGGAAAAGAGAATTTAGTTAGCCATTAGTGCTTTTCATCAAAAATTTCTGGACAAATGGTGAAAATGTACTACCCTGTCTTATTGAAATTAGATATGGCCATGTGAGTTTTTGTCATTGAAATATGAACAAAAGTGACTCACGTCATTTTCAGAATGAAACCTTAAGAGCCAGAGTGCAATTTATTGACTTCTCTTCTTTGATCTGCCATAATGACTAGCAATGCCCTGGATTGTAGGGACTTCAGTAGTCTGGGAAAGTGAAAAATAAACCTTGATATTTTAAGCTAATGAAACATTGAGACTGTTTGCTTCCATAATGTACTCTCCAAGCCTAACCTGACAATTATGAGGACAATAAAATCCATTTCTGAATAAGAGAAGTAATGAAAAGCTAATTAGAATGAAGCCCTACTTTTATAACAGAGGGAGATGGGCACACTTTCTGACTCTTATCTTTTTTTATTTTTTACATTTTTATTGGAGTATAATTGCTTTACAATGGTGTGTTAGTTTCTGCTTTATAACAAAGTGAATCAGTTATACATATACATATATACCCATATCTCTAACCTCTTGCGTCTCCCTCCTTCCCACACTCGCTATCCCACCCTTCTAGCTGGTAACAGAGCACCGAGCTGATCTCCCTGTGCTATGCGGCTGCTTCCCACTAGCTATGTATTTTACACTTGATAGTGTATATATGTCCATATGTACACTACCACTCTCTCACTTTGTCACAGCTTACCCTTCCCCCTCCCCATATCCTCAAGTCCATTCTCTTGTAGGTCTGCGTCTTTATTCCCATCTTGCACCTAGGTTCTTCATGACCTCTCTTTTTTTATCTTTTTTTTTTTAGATTCCATATATATGGCCTAGCATACGATATTTGTTTTTCTCTTTCTTACTTCACTCTGTATGACAGACTGTAGGTCCATCGACCTCACTACAAATAACTCAATTTCGTTTCTTTTTATGCCTGAGTAACATTCCATTGTATATATGTGCCATATCTTCTTTATCTATTCATCTGTTGGTGGACACTTAGGTTGCTTCCACGTCCTGGCTATTGTAAACAGAGCTGCAATGAACATTGTGGTACATGACTTTTTTGAATTATGGTTTTCTCAGGGTTTATGCCCAGTAGTGGGATTGCTGGGTCATATGGTAGTTATATTTTTAGTTTCTTAAGGAACTTCAATACTGTTCTCCAAGGTGGCTGTATCAATTTACATTCCCACCAATAGTGTATGAGAGTTCCCTTTTCTCCACACCCTCTTCAGCATTTATTGTTTGTAGACTTTTTGATGATGGCCATTAAGACCAGTGTGAGATGATATCACATTGTAGTTTTGATTTCCATTTCTCTAATGATTAATGATGTTGAGCATTCTTTCATTTGTTTGTTGGCAATCTGTATATCTTCTTCGGAGAAATGTCTATGTAGGTCTTCTGCTCACTTTGCATTGGGTTGTTTATTTTTTTGATATTGAGCTGCATGAGCTGCTTGTAAATTTTAGAGATTAATCCTTTGTCACTTGCTTCATTTGCAAATATTTTCTCCCATTCTACGGGTTGGTTTTCATCTTGTTTATGGATTCCTTTGCTGTGCAAAAGCCTGTAAGGTTCATTATGTCCCATTTGTTTATTTTTGTTTTTATTTCCGTTTCTAAGAGGTGTGTCAAAAAGGATCTTGCCGTATTTATGTCCTAAAGTGTTCTGCCTATGTTTTCCTCTAAGAGTTTCATAGTGTCTGGCCTTACATTTAGGTCTTTAATCCATTTTGAGTTTATTTTTGTGTATGGTGTTAGGGAGTGTTCTAATTTCATTCTTTTACATGTAGCTGTGTAGTCTATCCAGCACAATTTATTGAAGAGGCTGTCTTTACTCCATTGAATATTCTTGCCTGCTTTATCAATGATAAGGTGACCATAGGTGTGTGGGTTTAACTCTGGGCTTTCTATCCTGTTTCATTGACCTATATTTCTGTTTTTGTGCCAGTATCATACTGTCCTGATAGCTTTGTAATATAGTCTGAGGTCAGGGAGCCTCACTCCTCCAGCTCCGTTTTTCATTCTCAAGGTTGCTTTGGCTATTCGGGGTCTTTTGTGTTTCCATGCAAATTGTGAAATTTCTTTTTTTACTTATGTGAAAAATGCCAGTGGTAGTTTGATAGGGATTTCATTGAATCTGTAGATTGCTTTGGGTAGTATAGTCATTTTCACAATGTTGATTCTTCCAATCCAAGAACATGGTATATCTTTCCATCTATTTGTATCGTCTTTAGGTTCTTTCATGAGAGTCTTATAATTTTATGCATACAGATCTTTTGTCTACTTATCTAGGTTTTCTCCTAGGTATTTTATTCTTTTTGTTGCAATGGGAAATGGGAGTGTTTTCTTAATTTCACTTTCAGATTTTTCATCATTAGTGTATAGGAATGCCAGAGATTTCTGTCCATTAATTTTGTATCCTGCCACTTTACCAAATTCATTGATTAGCTCTGGTAGTTTTCTGGTAGCATCTTTAGGATTCTCT